>NW_022142505.1:0-90694 GCF_007565055.1 Rhinopithecus roxellana
TAAGGTCTATATTTATACCGATATCTATTAATAATCTATTATGTCCTATATGTCAGACCTATATCATGATGTCCATATTTATACCTAGATCTATCTATTATATCTTCTTCGGCCTATATTTTTATAGGCATCTAATCTATTATACATCATGTCTAATATTATATAACTCTAACCTGTTGATATCGATATATGTACTAAAAATACTTTAAACCTATATGCTAGTATATCTATTATGTATCTAAACTTTATACTATAGCAATTAACGTCTATAATTTTTTTAAACAAGTGTTGAAATCTATTATATTTATTATGTCGATAGTTATATGTATTCTATTACATCTATTGTCTATATTTTAAATAATGTATCTATTATATCTAATTTTAACGACATCTATTATATCTATTATATCTATATTTTAATACTATAGTCTAGTATGTCCCTATATTTTATTTTATTATACCTATATCTAGTATTCTTGTGTCTATGTTTTATAATAACCTATATACTATTAATAATCTATTTGTCTGAATTTTATAAACCTATGTCTATTTAGCTAATTTATGTCGATAGTTTATGGTTCTATAGTGTCAATCAGTCTATTATGTCTAGATTTTATACCTATTTTATCCATATCTATTATGTCTCTATTTCATATTATATATCGATTATGTTCATATTTTAACCTATATCTTAGTCTATTATGTCTATATTTTTGTAACTCATACCTAATCTATCTATTTAGTCTCTATATTGTATGCCTTGTTGATCTTTCTATACTATATGTCATATCTATTATATATGTTATGTGTTAGTTTTATACCTATATCATTATATCGTTATGTCTATACTTTATGAACCTATTTGTCTATTATATCTATTACGTCTATATTGTCATAACCTGTAATCTTTATATCTATTATGTCTGTATTTTACACACCTATCTATTATATATCTCTTATGTCATCATATTTTTTAAACCTCTATCGTTTTATATCTCTTATGTCGATATTATATATATCATACTATTATATCTGTCCTATATTTTCATACCTACTCCTAGTATAAATCTCTTGGTATATTTTTTAGACCTCTATCTACTATTATATCTACTAGTCGATAGTTTAAGACCCTATATCTATTATTCTTCGTGTATGTCTATGTTTTATACCTCTATCTATTATGTCTATTTTGTTCTATATTTTAAATAACTATACCTAGTATAATCTTATTATGTCTAGATTTAGACTTAATATGTAATCATGTCTGTATTGTAGACGTATAATCTAGTATAAATCCATTAGGTCTATATTTTTATCACTATAAGCGAGTATGCCTATGTTTCTACCTGATCTATTTATCCATTATATACTATATTTTATAACCTATAATCTATTATATCTAATTATGTCCTATATTTTATACATCGATCTAATTAGATCTAGTATTCTATATTTTGTAGCTCTTATCTGTGATACTATATGTAGATATTTTGGACCTCGATCTATTATATCGATTACGTCTATAGTTTTATAATATAGATCTATTATGCCCTTTTACTGTCTAGTCATTTATACGTATGTGTATAATGTCTGTAAATTTAAGACTATTTTATTTATCTTGATGTCCTATATTCATACCGACTCTATCATATCTATTATGTCTATACTTTAGACGATATTCTCCCGATTATATCGTTTATATGGTCTATACTTATATACCCTATGATGATATCTATGAATGTCCTATGTTTTTGTAGACCTAAATCTCTTATAACTATTTAGATTCTAGATTTTGTATAACATATATCTATTATATGTATTAGGTCTAATTTTATAACTGTAACTAATTTTATATTATTTTATACCTAAGATTTTATACTATAATACATTTTAGACCTAAATATTATTTTTAGATAAGCTATTATGGCTGAAATTTAATACCTTTGCTATTGTGTGTAATCTATTATGTTTTTATATTTTATACGTATAGCTACTTATTGTAATCAAATATACCTATATCTGTTATAAGCTTTTATGTCTATATTTTATACCTAGATCTATTATATCTATTATGGCTCTAATTTTAGCTATATCATTATATCTATTATATGTATATGTTATACTTTATCTATTATATTTCATGTTTATATCTATAGTTAGACCTAGGCCATTATAATCTTATATTTTATACCTAATATATACGCTAAGATCTAAAGATGCTATAGTTTATACTTATTATCTATTAGACCTATTACGTCTATTTTTTATACCGATAATCTATTACAAACGTAATTAATGTCATCGGTTAATCCTATATCTTCTTATAGCGTTTAGGTCTTTATTTTTACACACCTATATCTATTTATTCGATTTTGTCGATAGTTTACCTAATATAGTTTATCTAAGTATGTCTATATTTTATCCTTATCCACTATATCTCGGAATATCTTAATTTTTTTAACCTAATGTATTATATAAGTAGTGGTCTATTCTAGCAATATCTATGTTATCTAATTTGTCATATAAGTTGATATATCCCTACCTCTATTAGATGTTGTATGTCTACATATTACAATACACCTATATATTATTCGATATTTTATACCTATATCCATGATAATATTTCTTCTATTTTTTTATACCTAACATCTTTATATCTAGTATCTATATTTTATTCCTTCCGATTACATTTCTTATTTCTGTCTTTTAATCCCCTCTATTATATATAAATCTAATTAGCTTTATATTTTGTATACCTCGAATCCATTATATATCTTCTGTCTATACTTTCTACCTCTATCTCTTAGATCTATTAGGCTCTATTTATACCACAATCTATTTATCTACTATTGTCCTATACTTTATAACCTCTCATTCTATCTATTATGGCTATAGTTTTTTTTATCCTCTAGCGATTATAGCTGTATTCTATATTTTATACCCGAGATAATACTATTATATGTATTAGGTCTATAATTGTCGACCTAGATCTATGATATCGATGATTGCTCTACGTTATACTATATCTATTGTATCTCTTAGGTGCTAGATTTTTACACCTAGTAATCGATTTATATCTTATTATGTCTCTAGTTTATACCTACTTCAATTATATCCATTATGTCTATATGTTATACCTAGATCTATTATGTCTATGTCTATTATGCCTATTATTATACCTATATCTATTATAATCTATTAGTCTATATTTTATACCAATATCCTATGAATGTCCTATATTTTATACCTATTTTATTATATCCATTATAGCTATAATTTGATACCTAGACCTATTAGTCTATAGTTTATACTTATAGCAATTCATATCTATTTTTATATTTTATACCTATATCTACCTATAACTATTATATCTATATTTTATCATAGCTATTAATAAATCGGATTTTCTACCTATAGCTAATATATCTATTATATCTATATTATATACTGTATCTATTAATCTATATTATTGGACCACTACCTATTCTGTGAGACTTCTAACGAACGGTACTCATTATTTAGATACCTAATAATCGATTTCTTATATTTAATTAATGTTCCATAGTTTATAAAGAACCTATATCATATTCTGCTACATTTTTATATAGATATCTAGTATATTCTATTATGTCTATATTTTTATACATCGATTTATTATGTCATGTATGTTAGCCACCTATTTCGATTATATCTATTATGTCGATATGTTTACACTAATATTATGTCTATATTTTTATTCTCCTATATCCATTCTATAGATTATGTACTATATGTTAATATCTAAGTCTTTAGGTCTGTATTGTACAAGATACTACACCTATATCTATTAGATAGCTATGCTGTTGTATATATTTTATACCTATATAGATTATCGCTTTAGTCTAATTTTATACTATATCTATTAGTGCTATATTTTATACCTATAGCTATATATATCTGTTATGTGATATAAGTTTATGCCTATAATCAAGGTAATATCATTATGTCTATATTATTCTAATACCGATAATCATCATATCTATTATTCTAATTCGATTACACAACCTATATCTATATAATATAACTCGATTTTTGTTCTATAATTTATACCTAGAATCTAGCATGTACATTGTATATACGTATATCGTAATTAATATCCTATTATGTCTAGATTTTATGTAGAATCTATATGGTCCATAGTTCATAGCCTAGTCGCTTATAGCATTATGTCTTATTGGATAAACCAATATCGATTAATAGCTAAGTAAGGCTATAGTTGAGATCATAGATATAATAGAGAGAGGTATAAAATATAGACATAAGAGATATAATAGATAGAGGTGTAAAATATAGACATAATAGATATAATAGATACAGGTATAAATATAAACATAATAGATATAATAGAAATAGGTATAAAATATAGACATAACAGATAAAATAGATATAGGTATAAAACAAACACATAACATATATAATAGATATAGACATAATAGGTATAAAAGATACAGGCATAAAATATAGACATAATAGATATATTAGGTATAATTACAAAATATGGACATAATAGATATAATAGATATAGGTATAAAATGAAGACATAATCGATATAAGTATGAAATATAGACATAATAGATATGATAGATATAGGTATAAAATATAGACATAATAGATATGACATATAGAGCTATATAATATAGACATAATAGATATAATATATATAGGTATAAAATATAGACAAAAGATACAATAGATATAGGTATAAAACATAGACATAATAGATATAATAGATACAGGTATAAAATAAAGATATAATAGATATAGGTATAAAATATAGATATAATAGATATAATAGATGTACGTATAAAAAATAGATTTAATAGATACGGGTATAAAATGTAGACAATAGATATAATAGATATAGGTATAAAATATAGACATAATAAATATAATAGATACAGGTATAAAATATAGACATAATAGATATAGGTATAAAATATAGACATAATAGATATAATATATATAGGAATAAAAATCGACATAATAGATATAATAGATAGAGGGATAAAATATAGACATAATAGATATAATAGACAGAGGTATAAAATATAGACATAATAGATATAATAGATAGAGGTATTTTTTGGACTCAGGAAGGGGAACTTCACGCACTGGAGCCTATCATGGGGAAGGGGGAGGAGGGAGGGATTGCAATGGGGAGTTATACATGATATAAATGATGAATTGATGGGTGCTGACGAGTTGATGGGTGCAGCACACCAACATGGCGTAAGTATACATATGTAACAAACCTGCAAGTTATGCACATGTACACTAAAACTTAAAGTATAATTAAAAATAATAATAATTAATAAAAAAATAGACATAATAGATATAATGGATATAGGTATAAAATACAGACATAATAGATATACGTATAAAATGTAGACATAATAGATATAATAGATATAGGTATAAAATATAGACATAATAGATATAGGTATAAAATACAGACATAACAGATACAATAGATAGAAGGATAAAATATGGACATAATGGATATAATAGACAGAGGTATAAAATATAGATATAATAGATATAAGAGAGAGAGGTATAAAATATAGACATAATAGATATAATAGATATAGGTATAAAATATAGACATAATAGCAATATTTAGGTATAAAATATTGACATAATACAGTTGTAAAATATATATATAATAAATATAATAGATATAGGTATAAAATATAGTTATAATACTTATAATAGATTTAGGTATAAAACATAGACATAATAGATATAATAGATATAGGTATAAAGTATAGACATTATATATATAGATAAAAAATATAGACAATATATAATAGATATAGGTATAAAATATAGACATAATAGATACAATAGATATAGGTACAAAATATAGATATAATAGACATAGGTATCAAGTATAGATGTAATAGATATAATAGATAAAGGTATAAAATATAGATATACATAATAGATATATGTATAAAACTAAGACATAATAGATATAGATATAAAACATAGATATAATAGATAAAGGTATAAAATATAGACATAATAGATATAATACATATAGGTATGAAATATAGACATAATAGATACAATAAATAGATGTATAAACTATAGCCATAAGAGATATAATAGATATAGGTATAAAATATAGACATAAAAGACATAATAGATATAGGTATGAATTACAGACATAATAGATATTATAGATATAGGCATAAAATATAGACACAATAGATGTAATAGACATAGGTTTAAAATATAGACATAATAGATATAATAGATATCGGTATAAAATACAGACATAAAAGATATAATAGATACGCGTATAAAATATAGACACAATAGATATAGGTATAAAATATAGAAATAATAAATATAGGTATAATATTTAGACATAATAGATATAATAGATATAGGTATAAAATATGGATAAAATAGATATATTAGATATAGGTATAAAATATACACATAATAGATATAATAGACACAGGTATATAATATAGATATAATAGATATAAGCATAAAATATAGATATAGTAGATATAATAGATGTACGTATAAAAAATAGATATAATAGATACAGGTATAAAATACAGACAATAGATATAATAGATATAGGTAGAAAATATAGATATAATAGATATAATTTAAAAAATACAAATATAATAGATATAATTGATATAGGTATAAAAATGGATAAACTGTATATAGGTATAAAACATGGTTATAATAGATATAGGTATAAAATATAGATAAAATAGATATAGGTATAAAATATTGACATAATAGCTACAACAGATATAGTTATGAAATATAGACATAATAGATATAATAGATTTAGGTATAAAATATAGACATAATTGATATAATAGTTATAGGTATAAAATATAGATAAATAGATATAATACATATAGGTATAAAATATAGACACAATAAATACAATAGATATAGGTATAAAATATAGATATAATATATATATTAGATATAGATATAAAATACAGATATAATAGATTTAGATATATGTATAAAATATAGATATTATGGATAGAATACATATAGGTATAAAATATAGATATAACAGATATCGCTATGAAATATAGACACAATAGATATAGATATAGGTATAAAATAAGATAAAATAGATATAGGTACAAAAATAAGATATAATAGATATAATATATATAGGTATAACATATAGACATAATAGATATAACAGATATAGATATAAAATATAGACATAATAGATACAATAGATATAGGTATAAAATATAGATATAATAGATATAATAGATAAAGGTATAAAATATAGACATAATAGATATAATAGATATAGGTACAAAATATAGACATAAGAGATATGATAGATATAGGTATAAAATATAGACATAATAGATATAATAGATATAAGTATAAAATATAGACACCATAGATATAATAGATATAGGTATAAAATGTTGACATAAAAGATATAATAGATATAGGTAGAAAATATAGACATAATAGATATAATAAATATCGGTATAAAATATAGATAAAATAGATGTACGTGTAAAATATAGATAAAATAGATATAATAGATATAGGTATAAAATATAGATATAATAATTACATGTATGAAATATAGATATAATAGTTATAATAGATATAGATATAAAATATAGATATAATAGATATAGTTACAAAATATAAATAAAACAGATACAATAGAAATATATGTAAAAAATATAGATAAAATAGTTATAGGTATAAAATATAGACAAAATAGGTATAATATATATAGGTATATAATATAGACATAATAGATATAATATATATAGGTATAAAATGTAGACATAATAGATATAATGGATATAGGAATATAATATAGGTATAATACATATAGGTATAAAATATAGATATAATTGATATAGGTATAAAATATAGACATAATAGATATAATAGATACAGGTATAAAATATAGATATAACAGATATAGGTACAAAATATTGATATAATAGTTACAATAGATATACGTATGAAATATAGAAAATATCGTTATAATAGGTATAGCTGTAAAATATAGATATAATAGATATAATAGATATAGGTATAAAATATAGACATAATAGATATAATAGATATAGGTATAAAATATAGACATAAAAGATATAATAGAGGTATAAAATATAGACATAATAGATATAATTGATAGAGTTATAAAATATACCCATCATAGATATAATAGACAAAGTTATAAAATATGGACATAATAGATATAATAGATATAGGAATAAAATATAGATATAATAGTTATGGGTATAAAATATAGATATAATAGATATAGACATAGGTATGAAATATCGATATAAAGATATAATAGATATAGGTGTAAAATATAGATATAATAGATATAATAGATATAATAGATATAGGTATAAAATATACACATAATGGACATAATAGATATAGCTATAAAATATAGACATCATAGATATAAAAGATGTAGTTTTATGATATATACATAATAGATATAACAGATGTAGGTATACAATATAGACATAATAAATATAATATATTATAGACAAAATAGGTATAATTGATACAGGTAAAAAAATATAGACATAATTGATGTAATAAATAGAGTTATACACTGTACACTTAAAAGATATAATAGATAGAGGTATAAAATATAGAAATAATAGATATAATAGTTATAGGTATAAAATATAGACATAATAGATAGATATAGGTATAAAATATAGTCATAACAGATACAATAGATATAGGTATAAAATATTAACATAATAGACATAATAGATATAGGTATAAAATATAGACATTATAGATATAAAAGATAAAGGTATAAAATATAGACAAAGCAGATATAATAGATGTAGGTATAAAATATACACCTAATAGATATAATAGATATAGGTATAAAATATACACCTAATAGACATAATAGATATAGGTATAAAATATAGACATAATAGATATAGGTATAAAATACAGACATAATAGATATAGGTATAAAATATAGACATAATAGATATACCTATAAAATATAGACATAACAGTTATAATAGATATAGGTATGAAATATAGATATAATAGATATAATAGATATAGGTATAAAATATAGCCATAATAGATATAATAGATATAGCTATAAAATATAGACATAATAGATATAGGTAAAAAAAACAGACAAAATAGATATAATAGACATAGGTATGAAATACAGACATAATAGATATTATAGATATAGTTATGAAATATAGACAAAATAGATGTAATAGACATAGGTATAATATATAGACATAATAGATATAATAGATATCGATATAAAATATAGTCATAAAAGATATAATAGATAGGTCTATCAAATATAGATATAATAGATATAGGTAAAAAATATCGATATAATAGATATAATAGATATATGTATAAAATATAGATATAATAGATATAGGTAGAAAATATAGATATAATAGATATAATAGATATTGGTATGAAATATAGAAATAATAGATGCATTTATAAAATATAAATATAATAGATATAATAGATAGTTATAAAATATAGATATAATAGATATCGGTATAAAACATAATAGATATAGGTATAAAATATAGATATAATAGATATAAAAGATATAGGTATAAAATATAGACATAATAGATATAATAGTTGTAAGTATGAAATATAGACATAATAGACATAATAGATATAGGTATAAGATATAGAAATAATAGATACAATAGATATAGGTATAAAATATAGACATAATAGATATAATAGATAGAGGTATAAAATAGAGACATAATAGATATAGGTATATAATATAGACATAATATATATAATCAATATAGGTATAAAATATAGACTTAATATATATAGGTATAAAATATAGACATAATAGATAAAATATATATAGGAATCATATATAGACATAATAGACATAATAGATACAGGTATAAAATATAGACATAATAGATATAATAGATATAGGTATAAAATACAGGCATAATAGATATAATAGATAGAGGTATAAAATATAGACATAATAGATATAATAGAAATAGGTATAAAATATAGACATAATAGATATAATAGATATAGGTATAAACCACAGACATAATAGATATAATAGATATAGATACAAAATATACACATAATAGATATAATAGATATAGGTATAAAATATAGACATAATAGATATAGGTATAAAATAGAGACATAATAGATATAATAGATATAGTTATAAAATTTAGACGTGATAGATATTATAGATATAGGTATAAAACTGAGATATAATAGATATACGTATCAAAAATAGATATAATAGATTCAGGTATAAAATACAGACAGTAGATATAATAGATATAGGTAAAAAATATAGATATAATAGATATAATTATAAAATATAAATATAATAGATATAATGGATATAGGTAAAAAATATAGATATAATGGATATAGGTATAAAATATGGTTATAATAGATATAAGTATAAAATATAGATATAATAGATGTAATAGATACAGGCATAAAATATAGACATAATAGATATAATAGATATAGGTGTAAAAAATAGACATAATAGATATAATAGATATAGGTACAAAATACAGACATAATAGATATAATAGATATAGGTATAAAATATAGAAATATAGATATAGTTATAAAATACAGACATAATAGATATAGGTATAAAATAGAGACACAATAGATATAAAAGTTATATTTATAAAATATAGACGTAATAGATATAGGTATAAAATATAGACAGATAAATAGATGTAGATATGAAATATAGACATGATAGATATAATAGATATAGGTATGAAATACAGACATAATAGATATAATAGATATAGGTATAAAATAATAGACAAAATAGATATGATATATATAGGTATAAAATATAGACATAATAGATATGAAAGATATAGGTATAAAATATAGACAAAATAGATATAATAGATATAGGTATACAATAGAGACATAATAGATATAATAGATATAAGTATAAAATATAGACATAATAGATATTATAGATATAGTTATAAAATATAGACATAATAGATATAGGTACAATAATTAGACATAATAGATATAATAGATATAGGAATAAAATATAGAAATAATAGACATAGGTATAAAATAGAGACCTAATAGATATAGATATAAAATATAGACATAATAGCTATAACAGATATAGTTATAAAATATAGACATAATAGTTATAATACATATAGGTATAAAATAAAGACATAATAGATAAAGGTACAATATTTAGACATAATAGATATAATAGATATAGGTATAAAATACAGAAATAATAGACATAGGTATAAAATAGAGACATAATAGATATAGGTATAAAATGGAGACATAATAGATATAATAGATATAGTTATAAAATATAGAAGTAGTAGATATATGCATAAAATATAGACATAATAGATATAACAGATATAGTTATAAAATATAGACATAATAGTTATAATAGATATAGCTATAAAATATAGACATAATAGATACAATAGATATAGGTATAAAATGTAGACATAATAGATATAATAGATATAGGTATAAAATATAGACATCAAAGGTATAATAGATAATGGTATAAAATATAGACATAATAGATATAATCGATATAGGTATAAAATATAGACCTAATAGATATAATAGATAGAGGTATAAAATGTAGACATAATAGATATAATAGATACAGGAACAAAATATAGATATAATAGATATCATAGAGAAATAAAATATAAACAAAATAGATATAATCGATAGAGTCATAAAATATAGAGATAATAGATATAATTGATAGAGGTATAAATTATAGACATAATAGATATAATAGAGTTATAAAATGTAAACATACTAGATATAATAGATATAGTTATAAAATGTAGACATAATAGACATAATAGATATAGTTATAAAATATAGACATAAAAGATATAATAGATTGAGGTACCAAATATAGACATAATAGATATAATAGATATAGGTATAAAATATAGATACTATAGATATATTAGATATAGGATTAAAATATAGACACAGCAGATAAAGTAGACATAGGTATAAAATATCGAGAAAATATATATAATAGATATATGTATAAATTATGCACATAATAGATATAATAGATAAGGGTATAAAATAAAAACCAAATAGATATACTAGATAGAGGTATGAAATATAGACATAATAGATATAACAGATGTAAAAAAATAGACATAATAGATACAATAGATAGAGGTATAAAATATAGACATAACAGATATAATAGATATAATAGATAGAGGTATAAATTATAGACATAATAGATATAGTAGATATTGAAATAAAATATAGACATTATCGGAATAATAGAGGTAAAAAATATAGACATCATAGATATAATAGAGGTATGAAGTATAGACGTTATAGTGATAATAGAGTAATAAAATATAGACATAATAGATATTATAGAGGTATAAAATATAGACATAATAGATATAATAGATAGAGGGATAAAATATAGACATAATAGTTATAAAAGATAGAGTTATAAAATACAGACATAATAGATATAAACACAATAGATGTAATTGATATAGGTATAAAATATACCCATAATAGATATAATACACATAAGTATACAATATAGACATAATAGATATAACATACATAGGTCTAAAATATACACATAATAGATATAATAGATACAGGTATAAAATATAGATAAAATAGATATAATAGATATAGGTATAATAATGTAGATATAGATATAAAATATATATATAATAGTTATAATAGATAAAGGTATAAGATATAGACATAATAGATATAATAATTATAGGTGTAAAATATAGACTTAATAGATATAGGTATAAAATTTAGTCATAATAGATATAATAGATATAAGTATAAAATATAGACATAATAGATGTAATAGATATAGCTATAAAATATAGACATAATAGATATAATCGATATAGGTATAAAATGTACACATAACAGATATAATAGTTATAAGTATAAAATATAGACATAATAGATATAATAGATAGACGTATAAAATATAGACATAATAGATATAATAGATATAGGTACAAAATATGGACAAAATAGATATAATTGATATACGTATAAAATATACACATAATAGACTTAGATATATATAGGTATAAAATATATACATAATAGACATATTAGGTATAGTTATGAAATATAGACATAATAGATATGATATATATAGGTATAAAATATAGATATAAAAGATACGATAGATATAGCTATAAAATAAAGACAAAATAGATATAATAGAACTAGGTATAAAATATAGACATAATGGATATAATAGATATAGGTATAAAACATAGACATAACAGATATAATAGATACAGGTATAAAATATAGATATAATAGATATAGGTATAAAATATAGATATAATAGATATATATATAGGTATAAAATATAGATATAATGGATATAATAGATATTGGTATAAAACATAGATATAACAGATATAGCTATGAAATATAGACACAATAGATGGAGATATAGGTGTGAAATAAAGATATAATAGATACAGGCATAAAAAATAGATATAATAGATATAATAGATATAGGTATAAAATATAGACATAATAGATATAATAGATATAGGTATAAAATATAGACATCATAGATATAATAGATATAGGTAAAAAATATAGACATCATAGATAAAATAGATAAAGGAAAAAAATTTAGACAAAATAGATATAATAAATATAGGTATAAAATATAGACAAAAGAGATATAATAGATATAAGTATAAAATATAGACATCATAGATATAATAGATATACGTATAAAATATAGACATCATAGATATAATAGATATAGGTAAAAAACGTAGACATAATGGATATAATAGATATAGGTATATAATATAGACATAATATGTATAATAGATATAGGTACAAAATATAGACATAATATATATAATAGATATACATATAAAATATAGACATAATAGATATAATAGATATAGGAATAAAATATAGATATAATAGATAAAGGTATCATATATAGACATAATAGATATAATAGATATAGTTATAAAATACAGACATAATAGATATAGGTACAATATTGAGACATAATAGATACAATATATGTAGGTATAAAATATAGACATAATAGATATAATAGATATAGGTATAAAACATAGACTTAATAGACATAATTGATATAGGTATAAAATATACACATAATACATATAGGCATAAAATATAGACATCATAGATATAATAGGTATACGTGTAAAATATACACAAAACAGATATAATAGATATAGGTGTAAAATATAGACATAATAGATACAGATATAAAATACAGACATAATATATATAATGGATATAGATATAAAATATAGACATAATATATACTTTTAAAATATAGACATAATAGATATAGATATAGGTGTAAAATATAGACATAATATATAGTTATAAAATATAGACCTAATAGTTATAATAAGTATAGGTATAAAATATAGACATAATAGATATAGCTATAATATGCAGACATAATAGATATAATAGATATAGGTATAAAATATGGACATAATAGGTATAATAGATATAGGTATAAAATATAGACATAATAGATATAATAGATATAGGTATAAAATAGAGACATAATAGATATATTAGATAAAGGTATAAAATATAGACCAAATAGATATAATAGATACAGGTAAAAATATAGATATAATAGATATAGGTATAAAATATAGATATAATAGATATAATAGATATATGTATAGAAAATAGATGAAACAGATAGAGGTATAAAACAGAGACAATAGATATAATAGATATAGGTATAAAACATAGATATAATAGACATAATTATAAAATATAGATATAATAGATATAATTATAAAATATAAATATAGATATAATAGATACAGAAAAAAATACAGATATAATGGATATAGGTATAAAATATGGTTATAATAAATATAAGTATAAAATATAGATATAATAGATATAATAGATATAGGCATAAAATATAGACATAATACATATGATAGATATATGTATAAAATAGAGATATAATACATATAATGGATAAAGGTATCAAATATAGATATAATAGATATAGGTATAAATTATAGATATAGTGGATATAATAGATATAGGCATAAAATACAGACATAATAGATATAATAGATATAGGTATAAAATATAGACATAATAGATATAATAGATAAAGATATAAAATATAGACATAATAGATATAGGTATAAAGTATAGACACAATAAATATAATAGATACAGTTATAATATATAGACATAGGAGGTGTAATAGATATAGGTATAAAATATAGACATAATAGATATAATACATGAAGTTATAAAATATAGATATAATAGATATAGGTATAAAATATACATATAATAGATATAATAGATATACGTTGAAAATATATGTATAATTGATATAATGATAAAATATAAATCTAATAGATATAATAGATATAGGTATACAATATAGACATAATAGATATAGGTATGAAATATATACATAATAGATATAATAGATATAGGTAAAAAATAAAGAAATAATAGATATAGTTATAATAAATATAATAGATATAGGTATAAAATATAGGCATATTAGATATAAGAGATATAGGTATAAAATATAGACTTAATAGATATAATTGATATAGGTATAAAATAGAGATATAATAAATATAATAGATATAGGAATAAAATATAGGCATAATAGATATAATAGATATAGGTATAAAATATAGACTTAATAGATATAATAGATATAGGTATAAAATATAGACATAATAGATATAGGTATTAAATATAGACATAATAGATATAGTAGATATACGTAAAAAATATGGACATAATAGATATAATAGATATAGTTATAAAATAGAGACATAACAGATATAATAGATATAGGAATAAAATATAGAAATAATAGATATAATAGATAGAGGGATCAAATATAGACATAATACGTATAACAGATATAGGTATAAAATAAAGACATAATAGATATAATATATAGAGGTATAAAATATATACATTTTAAATATAATAGATATAGGTATAAAACATAGATATAATAGATATGATAGATATATGGATAAAATATAGATATAATAGATACAGGTATAAAATATACACAATAGATATAATAGATATAGGTATAAAATATAGATATAATAGATATAATTATAAAATATAAATATAATAGATATAATATATATAGGAAAAAATATAGATATAATGGATATAGGTATAAAACATGGTTATAATAGATATAAGTAGAAAATATAGACATAATAGACATAATAGATGTAGGCATTAAAGATAGACATAATTGATATGATAGATATATGTATAAAATATATATATAATAGATATAATGGCTATAGGTATCAAATATAGATATAATAGATATAGGTATAAAATATAGATATAGTGGATATAATAGATATAGGCATAAAATATAGACATAATATATATAACACATATTGTTATAACATATAAACCTAATAGATATAATAGATAAAGATATTAAATATAGACATAATAGATATAGGTTTAAAGTATAGACACAATAGATATAATAGATATAGGTATAAAATGCAGACATAAGAGATATAATAGATATAGGTATAAAATATAGACATAATAGATATAATAGATACAGGTATAAAATAGAGATATAATAGATATGGGTATAAAATATAAACATAATAGATATAATAGATATAGGTATAAAATATAGACATAAGAGATATAATAGATACAGTTATAAAATATAGACATAATACATATAATCGATACAGGTATAAAATATAGACAAAATAGATATAATAGATATAGGTATAAAATATAGATATAAGAGATATAATAGATAGAGGTATAAAATATAGACATAATAGATATAATAGATATAGGTACAAAATATACACATAATAGATATAATAGATAAAGGTATAAAATATAGATATAATAGATAAAGGTATCAAATATAGATATTATAGATATAATAGATATACGTATAAAATATAGATATAATTGATATATTCATAAAATATAGACATAATAGGTATAGGTATAAAACACAGACATAATAGATATAATACATATAGGTATTAAATATAGACATAATAGATATCGGTATAAAATATAGACATAACAGATATAGGTATAAAATGTAGACATAATAGATATAGGTATAAAATATAGACATAAAAGATATACTAAATATAGGTATAAAATATATTCTTAATAGATATAGGTATACAATATAGACATAATAGATATCATATATATGGGTATAAAATATAGACATAATAGACATATTGGATATAGATATAAAATATAGACATAATAGATATAATAGATATAGGTATGAAATATAGGCATAATACATATAATAGAGGTATAAAATATAGACATAATAGATATAATTGATAGAGTTATAAAATTGGACTCGGGAAGGGGAACATCACACACTGCGGCCTATTATGGGGAGGGTGGAGGGGGGAGGAGGGAGGGATTTCATTGGGGATTTATACATGATATAAATGATGAATTGATGGGTGCTGACGAATTGATGGGTGCAGCACACCAACATGGCATAAGTATACATATGTAACAAACCTGCACGTTACGCACATGTACCATAGAACATAAAGTATAAAAAAAAAATATAGACATAATAGATATAATACATAGAGGGATAAAATATAGACATAATAGATATAATAGATATAGGTATAAACTACAGATATAATAGATATAGGTATAAAATATAGATATAGATATAATGGATATAGGTTTCAAATACAGATATAATAGATATAGGTATAAAATATAGATATAGTGGATATAATAGTTATAGGTATAAAATATAGACTTAATTGATATAATAGATATAGGAATAAAATATAGACATAATAGATATAATAGATAAAATATAAAATATAGATATAATAGATATAATAGATACTGGCATAAAATATAGACAAAGTAGATAAAGGTATAAAATATAGACATACTAGATATAATAGATATAGGTATAAAATATAGACATAAGGTGTATAATAGATATAGGTATAAAATATAGACATAATAGATATAACCGATATATTTTATAAAATATAGACATAGGAGATATAGGCATAAAATATAAACATAATGGATATAATAGATATAGGTAAAAAATATAGACATAAGAGATATAAAAGATATAGGTATAAAATATAGACATAATAAATATAATCGATACAGGTATAAAATATAGACATAATAGATATATGTATAAAGTATAGCCATAATAGATATAATAGATATCGGTATGAAATATAGACATAATACATACAAAAGATACAGGTATAAAACATAGAAATAATAGATACAATAGATATAGGTATAAAATATAGACATAATAGATATAATGGATATACGTATAAAATATAGACATAATATATATGATATATATAGGTATAAAATATAGACATAATAGACATGATAGATATAGGTATAAAATATAGACATAATAGATATAATAGAAACAGGTATAAAAAATAAACATAATAGATATAATAGAAATAGGTATAAAATATAGACATAACAGATATAATAGATATAGGTATACAATATAGACATAATAGATATAATAGATATAGGTATAAAATATAGATATAATAGATATAATAGATATAGGTATAAAATATAGACATAATAGATATACATATACGTATAATATATAGACATAATAGATAGAATAGATATAGACAGATATAATAGATATAGATATAAAATATAGACATAATACATATAATAGATATAGTTATAAAATATAGATATAATACATACAGGTAGAAAATATAGACATAATAGATATAATAGATAGAGGTATAAAATATAAACATAATATATGTAATAGATAGAGGTATAAAATATAGACAAAATAGATATAATAGATTGAGGTATAAAATATAGACATAAACATACCAGAATCTCTGGGACACATTTAAAGCAGTGTGTAGAGGGAAATTTATAGCACTAAATGCCCACAAGAGAAAGCAGGAAAGATCTAAAATTGACACTCTAACATCACAATTAAAAGAACTAGAGAGGCAAGAGCAAACACATTCAAAAGCTAGCAGAAGGCAAGAAATAACTAAGATCAGAGCCGAACTGAAGGAGATAGAGACACAAAAAACCCTCCAAAAAATCAATGAATCCAGGAGTTGGTTTTTTGAAAAGATCAACAAAATTGACAGACCGCTAGCAAGGCTAATAAAGAAGAAAAGAGAGAGGAATCAAATAGATGCAATAAAAAATGATAAAGGGGATATCACCACTGACCCCACAGAAATACAAACTGCCATCAGAGAATACTATAAACGCCTCTACGCAAATCAACTAGAAAATCTAGAAGAAATGGAAAAATTCCTGGACACTTACACTCTCCCAAGGCTAAACCAGGAAGAAGTTGAATCCCTGAATAGACCAATAGTAGGCTCTGAAATTGAGGCAACAATTAACAGCCTACCCACCAAAAAAAGTCCAGGACCAGATGGATTCACAGCTGAATTCTACCAGAGGTACAAGGAGGAGCTGGTACCATTCCTTCTGAAACTATTCCAATCAATAGAAAAAGAGGGAATCCTCCCTAACTCATTTTATGAGGCCAACATCATCCTGATACCAAAGCCTGGCAGAGACACATCAAAAAAAGAGAATTTTAGACCAATATCCCTGATGAACATTGATGCAAAAATTCTCAATAAAATACTGGCAAACCGGATTCAGCAGCACATCAAAAAGCTTATCCACCATGATCAAGTGGGCTTCATCCCTGGGATGCAAGGCTGGTTCAACATTCGCAAATCAATAAACGTAATCCAGCATATAAACAGAACCAAAGACAAGAACCACATGATTGTCTCAATAGATGCAGAAAAGGCTTTTGACAAAATTCAACAGCCCTTCATGCTAAAAACGCTCAATAAATTCGGTATTGATGGAACGTACCTCAAAATAATAAGAGCTATTTATGACAAACCCACAGCTAATATCATACTGAATGGGCAAAAACTGGAAAAATTCCCTTTGAAAACTGGCACAAGACAGGGATGCCCTCTCTCACCACTCCTATTCAACATAGTGTTGGAAGTTCTGGCTAGGGCAATCAGGCAAGAGAAAGAAATCAAGGGTATCCAGTTAGGAAAAGAAGAAGTCAAATTGTCCCTGTTTGCAGATGACATGATTGTATATTTAGAAAACCCCATCGTCTCAGCCCAAAATCTCCTTAAGCTGATAAGCAACTTCAGCAAAGTCTCAGGATACAAAATTAATGTGCAAAAATCACAAGCATTCTTATACACCAGTAACAGACAAGCAGAGAGCCAAATCAGGAATGAACTTCCATTCACAATTGCTTCAAAGAGAATAAAATACCT
Source organism: Rhinopithecus roxellana (assembly GCF_007565055.1). NCBI lineage: Eukaryota > Metazoa > Chordata > Mammalia > Primates > Cercopithecidae > Rhinopithecus > Rhinopithecus roxellana. Next base: position 20,514 of record NW_022142505.1, read on the forward strand.
AGGAATCCAGCTTACAAGGGATGTAAAGGACCTCTTCAAGGAGAACTACAAACCACTGCTCAGTGAAATCAAAGAGGACACAAACAAATGGAAGAACATACCATGCTCATGGATAGGAAGAATCAATATCGTGAAAATGGCCATACTGCCCAAGGTTATTTATAGATTCAATGCCATCCCCATCAAGCTACCAATGAGTTTCTTCACAGAATTGGAAAAAACTGCTTTAAAGTTCATATGGAACCAAAAAAGAGCCCGCATTGCCAAGACAATCCTAAGTCAAAAGGACAAAGCTGGAGGCGTCACGCTACCTGACTTCAAACTATACTACAAGGCTACAGTAACCAAAACAGCATGGTACTGGTACCAAAACAGAGATATAGATCAATGGAACAGAACAGAGTCCTCAGAAATAATACCACACATCTACAGCCATCTGATCTTTGACAAACCTGAGAGAAACAAGAAATGGGGAAAGGATTCCCTATTTAATCAATGGTGCTGGGAAAATTGGCTAGCCATAAGTAGAAAGCTGAAACTGGATCCTTTCCTTACCCCTTATACGAAGATTAATTCAAGATGGATTAGAGACTTAAATGTTAGACCTAATACCATAAAAACCCTAGAAGAAAATCTAGGTAGTACCATTCAGGACATAGGCATGGGTAAGGACTTCATGTCTAAAACACCAAAAGCAACGGCAGCAAAAGCAAAAATTGACAAATGGGATCTAATTAAACTAAAGAGCTTTTGCACAGCAAAAGAAACTACCATCAGAGTGAACAGGCAACCTACAGAATGGGAGAAAATTTTTGCAACCTACTCATCTGACAAAGGGCTAATATCCAGAATCTACAAAGAACTCAAACAAATATACGAGAAAAAAACAAACAACCCCATCAAAAAGTGGGGAAAGGATATGAACAGACATTTCTCAAAAGAAGATATTCATACAGCCAACAGACACATGAAAAAATGCTCATCATCACTCGCCATCAGAGAAATGCAAATCAAAACCACAATGAGATACCATCTCACACCAGTTAGAATGGCAATCATTAAGAAGTCAGGAAACAACAGGTGTTGGAGAGGATGTGGAGAAATAGGAACACTTTTACACTGTTGGTGGGACTGTAAACTAGTTCAACCATTATGGAAAACAGTATGGCAATTCCTCAAGGATCTAGAACTAGATGTACCATATGACCCAGCCATCCCTCTACTGGGTATATACCCAAAGGATTATAAATTATTCTACTACAAAGACACATGTACACGTATGTTTATTGCGGCACTATTCACAATAGCAAAGACTTGGAATCAACCCAAATGTCCATCTGTGACAGACTGGATTAAGAAAATGTGGCACATATACACCATGGAATACTATGCAGCCATAAAAAAGGATGAGTTTGCGTCCTTTGTAGGGACATGGATGCAGCTGGAAACCATCATTCTTAGCAAACTATCACAAGAACAGAAAACCAAACACCGCATGTTCTCACTCATAGGTGGGAACTGAACAATGAGATCACTTGGACTTGGGAAGGGGAACATCACGCACAGGGGCCTATCATGGGGAGGGGGGAGGGGGGAGGAGGGAGGGCTTGCATTGGGGAGTTATACAAGATATAAATGATGAATTGATGGGTGCTGACGAGTTGATGGGTGCAGCACACCAACATGGCATAAGTATACATATGTAACAAACCTGCACGTTATGCACATGTACCCTAGAACTTAAAGTATAAAAAAAAAAAAAAAAAAAAAAAAAAAAAGAAGAGTAAAAAAAAAAAAAAAAAAAATATAGACATAATAGATCCAATAGAGGTATAAAATATATACAAAATAGATACAATAGATATAAGTATAAAATATTGAAATAATAGGTATAATAGATAGACCTATAAAGTATAGACATAATGGATATAAGAGATATAGGTATAAAATACAGTTATAATAACTAGAGGTATAAAATATAGATATAATATATAAAATAGATATAGGTATAAAATATACATATAGTAGATATAATAGATATAGGTATAAAATATATATATAATAGATAAAGATATATTAAAAAAATAGAGATATTATAGATATAGGTATAAAATATAGATATAATAGACATAATAGATATAGATATAAAATATAGATATAATGGACATAATAGATATAGGTATAAAATATATATATAATAGATATCGTTGTAAAATATAGACATAAAAGATATAGGTATAAAATATGGATATAATAGATATAATAGATATAGATATAAAATATACATATAATAGATATAGATATAGGTATAAAATACAGATATAATAGATATAGATATAAAATATAGATATAATACATATAGTAGATATAGGTATAAAATATAGATAAAATAGATATAGATATAAAATATAGATATAATAGATATATTAGACATAGGTATAAAATATAGACATAATAGATATATGTATAAAATATAGACATAATAGTTATAGGTATAACATATAGACATAATAGATATAGGTATAAAATATAGACAATAGTTATAGGTATAAAATAGACTAATTGATATAAGATAGGTAGAAAATAAGACATAATAGATATAATAGATATAGGTATAAAATAGACATAATGATATAATAGATATGGGAATAAAATATGACATAATAGATTTAGGTAAAAATATAGACATAATAGATATAAAGATAAGGGTAAAAATACAGACACAATAGATATAATAGATATAGTAACATATAGATATAATAGTTGAATAGATATAGATATAAAATATAGATATGATGATATAGGTATAAAATATAGATATAATAGATATATAGATATAGATATAAATATAATACAATAGATATAATAGATAAGTGTAAAATATAGATATAATAGATATGGTTATGAAATATAGACATAATAGATATATAGTATAGGTGTAAAATAAATACATAATTCATAGGTATAAAAGTTAGACATAATAGATAAAATTGATATATGTTTAAAATATAGACATAATAATTATAATAGATGGAGATATAAAATATAGACATAGTAGATATAATCCATATAGGTATTAAATGTAGACATAATAAATATAATAGATATGGTAATAAAATTGAGACGTAATAGATATAATAGATATAGATATAAAATATAGATGTAACAGATATAATGGATATACGTTTAGAATATAGACATAATAGATATAATAGATAGAGATATAAAATATAGACATAACAGGTATAATAGATATACGTATAAAATATAGACAGTATAGATATAATAGATATAGATATAAAATACACACAATATATATATAGGTACACAATATAGACATAATAGATAAAATAGATATAGGTATAAATATACACATAGTAGACATAATAGATATAGGTATAAAATATAGACATAATAGATATAATAGATATAGGTATAAAATATACACATAATATATATAATAGACATAGGCATAAAATATAGACATAATATACATAATAGACATTGGTATAAAATGTAGACAGAATAAATATAATAGATATCGTTATAAAATATAGACGTAATTGATATAATAGATATACGTATAAAATATACACATAATAGATATAATAGAAAAAGGTATAAAATATAGACATAATAGATATAATAGATATACGTATAAAATATGGACATAATAGATATAATAGATATAGGTATAAAATATAGACATAATAGATATAATAGATAGAGTTATAACATATAGACATAATAGATATAATAGATAGAGGGATAAAATATAAACATAATAGATATAATAGATATAGGTATGAAATATAGACATAATAGTTACAATAGATGTACTTATGAAATATAGACATTATAGATATAATAGATATAGGTATAAATTATAGACATAATAGGTATAATTGATATAGGTATAAAATATAGACCTAATAGATATAATAGATACAGGTATAAAATATAGATATAATAGATAAAGGTATAATATATAGACATAATAGATATAATAGATATAGGTATAAAATATAGGCATAATAGATATAATACATATAGGTATAAAATGTAGACATCATCGATATAATAGATATAGGTATGAAATATAGACATAATAGATATAATTATAAAATATAGATACAATTGAATATATAGAGGTATAAAATATAGACATAATTGATATAGGTATAAAATATATTTATAATAGATATAAGAGATATAGTTATAAAATATAGACATAATAGATATAACAGATATTGGTATTAAATATGGACATATTAGATATAGGTATAAAATATAGACATAACAGATATAGGTATAAAATATAGACATAGACTCGGAAAGGGGAACATCACGCACTGGGGCCTATCATGGGGAGGAGGGATGGGGGAGGAGGGAGGGATTGCATTGGGGAGTTATACATGATATAAATGATGAATTGATGGGTGCTGACGAGTTGATGGGTGCAGCACACCAACATGGCATAAGTATACATAAGGAACAATCCTGCACGTTATGCACATGTACCCTAGAACTTAAAGTATAATAAAAAAAAAAAAGAAAAAAAAATAAAATAAAATCAGAATTCAAAATAAAATAAAATAAAATAAAATAAATAAAATATAGACATAATAGATATAGGTATAAAATATAGACATAATAGTTACAGTAGATGTACGTACTAAATATAGACATAATAGATATAATAGATATAGGTATAAATTATAGACAAAATAGGTATAATTGATATAGGCATAAAATATAGACCTAATAGATATAATAGATACAGGTATAAAATATGGATATAATAGATATATGTATAATATAGAGACATAATAGATATAATAGATATAGTTATAAAATATAGACATAATAGATATAGGTACAATATTTAGACATAATAGATACAATATACGTAGGTATAAAATATAGACATAATAGATATAATAGATATAGGTATAAAACATAGACCTAATAGATATAATAGATACAGGTATAAAATATAGACATAATAGATATAATAAACATAGGTATAAAATATAGACGTAACAGGTGTAAGTATAAAATATAGCCATAATAGTTACAGTAGATGTACTTATGAAATATAGACATAATAGATATAATAGATATAGGAATAAATCATAGACAAAATAGGTATAATTGATATAGGTATAAAATATAGACCTAATAAATATATTAGATACAGGAATAAAATATAGATATAATAGATATAGGTATAATATATAGACATAATAGATATAATAGATATAGTTATAATATACAGACATAATAGATATAGGTACAATATTTAGACATAATAGATACAACAGATGTAGGTATAATATATAGACATAATATATATAATAGATATAGGTATAAAACATAGACCTAATAGATATAATAGATATAGGTATAAAATATAGACATAATACATATAGGCATAAAATATAGACATTATAGATATAATACGTATAAAATATAGATATAATAGATAAAATATATTTTCCTATAAAAAATAGATATAATAGATACAGGTATAAAATATAGACAATAGATATAATAGATACAGGTATAAAATATAGATATAATAGATGTAAAAGACGTAGGTTTACAATATAGACATAATAGACATAATAGATACAGGTATAAAATATAGACATAATAGATATAATAGATATAGGTAAAAAATATACACATAATAGACATAGGTCCAATATATAGACATAAAAGATATAATAGATATAGGTATTAAATATAGACATAATTGATATAGGTATAAAATATAGACATCATAGATATACGTATAAAATATAGACATAAAATATATAGGTATAAAATATAGACATAATATATATAATGGATATAGGTATAAAATATAGACATGATAGACATAGCGTAAAATATAGACATAATAGAAATAATATATAGTGATAAAATATAGAAAAAATAGATATAATGAATAGAGGTATAAAAAATAGACATAATTGATATAATAGATATAATAGATAGAGGTATAAAATATAGACATAATAGATATAATAGAGGTATAAATTATAGACATGATAAATATAATAGATATAGGTATAAAATATAGACAAAAAAGATATAATAGATAACGCATAAAATTTAGACATAATCGATACAACAGATAGAGGTATAAAATATAGACAAAATAGATATAATAGATATAATAGATAGAGGAATGAAATATAGACATAATAGATATAGTAGATAGAGGTATAAATATAAACATAATAGGTGTAATAGATAGAAGTATAAAATATAGACCTAATAGATATAATCGATAAAGTTATAAAATATAGACATAAAAGATATAATAGATAGACGTATAAAATATAGACAATAGATATAATAGATACAGTTATAAAATATAGACATAATAGGTATAATAGATATAGACAAAATAGATATAATAGATATAGGTATAAAACATAGACATAATAGATATAATGCATATAGTTATAAAATATAGACATAATAGATATAACAGATATAGGTATAAAATATACATATAATAGATATAGGTATAAAATATAGATATAATACTTATAATTGATACAGGTATAAAATATAGATATAATATATATAGGTTATAAAATATAAATATAACAGATAAATAGATATAGGTATGAAATATAAATATAATAGATATAGGGATAAAATATAGACATAATAGGTATAATAGATACAGGTATAAAATATAGACATAATAGATATAATACATATACTTATAAAATATACTTATAGTTGATATAATAGATACAGGTATAAAATATAGACATAATACATATAGGTATAAAATATAGACGTAATAGATATAATAGATATAGGTGTGAAATATAGATATAATAGATATAGGTATAAAATATAGATGCAATAGATATAATATATAGACATAATAGACCTAATTGATATAGGTATAAAATATAGATATAATAGATATAATAGATATAGGTATAAAATATAGTTTTAATAGATGTAGGTATAAAATATAGATATAATAGATACAATAGATATAGGTATAAAATATAGACATAATAGATATAATAGATATAGGTATAAAATATAGATATAGATATCATGGATATAGGTATCAAATACAGATATAATAGATATAGGTATAAAATATAGAAACAGTGGATATAATATATATAGGTATAAAATATAGACTTAATAGATATAATAGATGTAGGAATAAATTATAGACATAATAGATTTCATAGATAAAGATACAATATATAGATATAATAGATATAATAGATATTGGCATAAAATAAAGACATAATAGATATAGGTATAAAATAGACATATTATATATAATAGATATAGGTATAAAATATAGACAGAAGGTGTATAATAGATATAGGTATAAAATATAGACATAATAGATATAATCGATATATTTATAAAATATACACATAAGAGATATAGGTATAACATATAAACATAGGAGATATAATAGATATAGGTAAAAAATATAGACATAAGAGATATAAAAGATATAGGTATAAAATATAGACATAATAAATATAATCGATACAGGTGTAAAATATAGACATAATAGATATATGTATAAATATAGACGTAATAGATATAATAGATATCGGGATGAAATATAGACATAATACATACAAAAGATACAGGCATAAAATATAGACATAATAGAATCAATAGATATAGGTATAAAATAAAGACATAATATATATGATATATATAGGTATACAATATAGACATAATAGATATGATAGATATAGGTATATAATATAGACATAATAGATATAATAGAAATTGGTATAAAACATAGTCATAATAGATATAATAGATATAGGTATAAAATATAGACATAACAGATATAATAGATATAGGTATACAATAAAGACATAATAGATATAATAGATATAGGTATAAAATATAGATATAACAGATATAAAAGAGGTATAAAATATAGACATAATAGATATACATATACGTATAAAATATAGAAATAAGAGATATAATAGATATAGACAGATATAATAGATAGAGGTATAAAATATAGACATAATACATATAATAGTTATAGTTATAAAATATAGATATAATAGATAGAGGTGTAAAATATAGACATAATATATATAATAGACAGAGGTATAAAATATAACCACAATAGATGTAATAGATAGAGGTATAAAATATAGACATAATAGATAGAGGTATAAAATACAGACATAATAGATACAATAGATATAGGTATAAAATATAGACAGATATAATAGAAATAGGTATAACCTATAGATAATAGATATAGGTATAATATATAGACAATGGATATAATAGATATAGGTATAAAATATAGACATAATAGGTATAATAGATATAGACAAAATAGATGTAATAGATATAGGTATAAAATATAGACATAAGGGATATAGTAGATATAGTTCACAAATGTAGACATAATAGATATAATAGATATAGGTATAAAACAAAGACATAATAGATATAGTAGATACAGGTATAAAATATAGACATAATAGATATAGGTATAAAGTATAGACATAATAGATGTAATAGATATAGTTATAAAATATAGAAATAATAGATACAACAGATATAGGTATAAAATATAGACACAATAGATATAATAGATATAGGCATAAAATATAGACATAATAGATAAAATAGATACAGGTAGAAAATATAGATACAATAGATATAGGTATAAAATATAGATACAATACATATAATAGATATATGTATAAAAAATAGATATAATAGATACAGGTATAAAGTGTAGACAATAGATATAATAGATATAGGAATGAAATACAGATATAATAGATATAATTATAAAATATAAATATAATAGATATAATAGATATAAGAAAAAAATATAGATGTAATGGATACAGGTATAATTTTTTGTTAAAATAGATAAAAGTATAAAATATAGATATATTAGATATAATAGAAATCGGAATAAAATATTGACATAATAGATATGATAGATATATATATCAAATATAGATATAATAGATATAATGGATATAGGTATAAAAGACAGATATAATAGATATATGTATAAAATATAAACATAATACATATAATCGCTACAGGTATAAAATATAGACATAACAGATATAGGTATAAAGATTACACATAATAGTAGGTATATAGACATATATAGATATAGGTATAAAATATAGACATAATACATACAATAGATATAGGTATAAAATATAGACATAATAGATATAATACACATAGGTATAAAATATGGACATAATAGATATAATAGATAGAGGGACAAAATATAGACATAATAGATATAATAGATAAAGGTATAAAATACAGATATAATTGATATAATTAGAAAATATAGATATAATAGATACAGGTATAAAATACAGACATAATAGTTATGATAGATACAGGTATAAAATATAGACGTAATAGATATAATAGATAGAGGCATAAAATATAGACATAATAGATATAGTAGATATAGGTATACAATACAGACATAATAGATATAATAGATATAGGTATAAAATATAGACATAATGGATATCATAGACAGTTATAAATATAAATATCATAGATATAATAGATATAGGTATAAAATATAGACATAATAGATGTACTAGATATAGGTATAAAACATAGACATAAAAGATATAATAGATATAGATATAAAATATAGACGTAATAGATATGATATATATAGGTATGAAATATAGACATACTAGATATGACAGCTATAGGTATAAAATATAGACATAATAGATAAAATAGATAGAGGTATAAAATATAGACATAACAGTTTTAATAGTTATAGGTATAAAACATAGACATAATACATATGGTAGATACAGGTATAAAATATAGATATAATAGATATAGGTATAAAATATAGATATAATAGATATAATAGATGTACGTATAATAAATAGATATAATAGATAGAGTTATAAAATATAGACAATAGATAAAATAGATATAGGTATAAAATATTGATATAATAGATTTAGTAGATACAGGAATAAAATACAGACATAATTGAAATAGGTATAAAATATAGACAAATATAGACAAAATAAAATATAGACATAATAGATATAATAGATATATGTATAAAATATAGACATAAATGATGTAGGTATAAAATATAGACATAATATATATAATAGATATCGGTATAAAATATAGAAATAATAGGTATAGCTATAAAATATAGTCATAATAGATATAATAGATATAGGCATAAAATATACACATAATAGATATAATAGGTATAGGTTTAATATATAGACATAATAGATATAATGGAGAGAGGTAAAAAATATAGACATAATAGATATAGGTATAAAATATAGACATAATATTTATAGTTATAAAATATAGACATAATAGATACATATAGGTATTAAATATAGACATAATACACATAGGTAAAAAATATAGACATAATAGATAAAATAGATATAGGTATTAAATATAGACATAATAGATATAATAGATGTAGGTATAAAATATAGACATAAAAAATATAGATATATGTATAAACTACAGACATAATAGATATAGGTATAAAATATAGACCTAATACATATAATAGATATAGGTATAAAATATAGACATAATAGATATAAAAAATATAGGTATAGAATATACATATAATAAATATAGGTATAAAATATAGACATAATAGATATAACAGACACATATAAAGTATAGATATGATAGATATTGGTATAAAATATGGATATAATAAATATGGGTATAAAATATAGACAAAATAGATATTAATGATGTAGGCAAAAAATATAGACATAATAGATACAATAGATATAGGTATAAAATATAGACATAATTGATATAGGTATAAAATATAGACGTAATTCATATAATAGATATAGGTATAAAATATAGACATAAAAGGTATGGGTATAAAATCTAGACATAATAGATATAATAGATATAGGTAAAATATATAGGCATAATCGATATAATAGATAGAGGTATAAAATATAGACATAATAGATATAATTGATAGAGTTATAAAATATAGACATAATAGATATAGTGGAAAGATAATATATAGACATAATAGATATAATTGATATAGGTATAAAATACAGACATAATAGATATAATACATGTAGGTACCAAATAGAGACATAATAGATATAATAGATATAGGTATATAATATAGACATAATAGATATAATAGATATATGTATAAGATGTAGACATAATAGATATAATAGATATAGGTATAAAATATACACGTAATAGATACAGGTATAAAATATAGATAATTGATATAATAGATATAGGTATAAAATATAGACGTAAGAGATATAATAGTTATAGGTATAAAAGATAGACATAATAGATATAATATATATGGGTATAAAATATAGACATAATAGATATAGGTAAAAAATATAGACATAATAGATATAATAGATATAGGTATAAAATATAGAAATAATAGATATAGGTATAAAATATAGACAGAGTAGATACAACAGATATAGTTTTACAATATAGAGATAAGAGTTATAATAGATATAGTTATAAAATATAGACACAATAGGTATAGGTTTAAAATACAGACATAATAGATATAATAGATATAGGTAAAAAATATAGACAGAATAGATATAATAGACATAGGTATTATATATAGACATAATAGATATAATAGAAATACGTATAAAATATAAATATTATAGATATAGATATAAAATATAGATATAATAGATACAGGTATAAAATACAGATATAATAGATATAATTATAAAATATAAATATAATAGATATAATAGATATAGGTATAAAATATAGACATAATAGATATAATTGACATAGGGATAAAATAGAGACATAATAGACATAATAGACATAGGTATAAAATATAGACATAATAGATATAATGGATACAGGTACAAAATATAGATATAATAGATATAGGTATAAAATATAGATATAATAGATATCATAGATATATGTATAAAAAATAGACATAATAGATACAGGTATAAAATATAGACAATAGATATAGTAGATATAGGTATAAAATATACATATAATAGATAGAATTATAAAATATAAATATAATAGATATAATAGATACAGGTAAATATATAGATATCATGGATATAGGTGTAAAATATGGTTATAATAGATATAAGTATAAAATATAGATATAATAGATAAAATAGATATAGGCATAAAATATAGACATAATAGATATGATAGATAAATGTATAAAATATATATATAGTAGATATAATGGATATAGGTATCAAACATACATATAATAGATATAGGTATAAAATATAGACATGATAGATATGATAGATATAGGTATAAAATATAGATATAATACATATAATAGATATAGGTATAAAATATAGACAACAGATATAATAGAGATAGGTATAAAACGTAGACATAATAGATATAATAGGTACAGGTATAAAATATAGATATGACAAATATAGGTATAAAATATAGATATAATAGATGTAATAGATAGACATAATAGATATAATAGATATAGGTATAAAACATAGATATAATAGATATAATTTTAAAATATAAATATGATATATATAATAGATATTGGAAAAAAATATAGATATAATGGATATAGGTATAAAATATGGTTATAATGGATATAAGTATAAAACATATATATAATACATATAATAGATATAGGTATAAAATATAGACATAAGAGATATAAGAGATATAGGTATAAAATATAGACATAATATATATGGGTATAAAATATAAACATAATACATAAAATAGATATATTTATAAAATATAGGCATAAGAGATATAATAGATATAGTTATAAAATATAGACATAGGCCGGGCACGGTGGCTCAATCCTGTAATCCCAGCACTTTGGGAGGCCGAGACGGGCGGATCACTAGGTCAGGAGATCGAGACAATCCTGGCTAACACGGTGAAACCCCGTCTCTACTAAAAATACAAAAACTAGCCGGGCGAGGTGGTGGGCGCCTGTAGTCCCAGCTCCTCGGGAGGCTGAGGCAGGAGAATGGCGTGAACCCGGGAGGCGGAGCTTGCAGTGAGCTGAGATCAGGCCACTGCACTCCAGTCGGAGCGACAGAGCGAGACTCCGCCTCAAAAAAAAAATATATATATATATATATATAGACATAATACATATAATCGATACAGGTACAAAAATAGACATAATAGATATACGTATAAAATATACACATAATAGATATAATAGATATAGTTATGAAATGTAGACATAATAGATATAATAGATACAGGGATAAAATATAGACATAAAAGATATAATACATATAGGTATAAAATATAGACATCATAGATATAATAGATATAGGTATAAAATATAGACATAGTAGATATAGATATAAAACATAGACATAATAGATAGAATAGATAGAGGTATAAAATATAGATATAATAGATACAGGTATAAAATACAGATACAATATATGTAATAGATATAGGTGTAAAATATAGACATAATAGATATAGGTATAAAATTTAGTCATAATAGATATAATTGATATAGGTATAAAATATAGACATAATAGATATAATAGATATAGGAATAAAAAATAGACATAATAGATATAATAGATATAGGAAGAAAATGTACACATAATAGATATAATAGATATAAGTATAAAATATAGACGTAATAGATATAATAGATATAGGTATGCAATACAGACATAATAGATGTAGGTATAAAATATAGACACTATAAATATAGTAGATATACGTATAAAATGTAGACATAATAGCTATAGGTATAAAATATAGACATAATAGATATAATAGATATAGGTATAAAATATAGACATAATAGATATAATAGATATAGTTATAAACTATAGACATAAGAGATATAGGAATAAAATATATACATAATAGTTATAATAGATATAGGTATAAAAATAGACATAATAGATACAATACATACAGGTATAAAGTATAAACATAATAGATAAAATACATATAGGTATGAAATATAGATACAATAGATATAGGTATAAAATATAGATATAGATATAATAGATACAAGTATAAAATATAGAAATAATAGATATGATGGATATAGGTAAAAAATATAGATATAATGGATATAGATATAAAATATAGATATAATAACTATAAAAGATATAGGTGTAAAATATAGATATAATAGCTATGGTTATAAAATATAGACATAATAGATATAATATATATAGGTGTAAATTACATAGATAATACATAGGTACAAAATTTAGTCATAATAGATTTAATTTATATAGGATTAAAATATAGACATAATAGTTATAATAGATGGAGATATAAAATATAGACATAGTAGATACAATACATATAGTTATTAAATATAGAAATAATAAATATAATAGATATGGTAATAAAATAGAGAAATAATAGATATAATAGATATAGATATAAAATATAGATATAACAGATATAATAGATATACGTATAAAATATAGACATAATATATATAATAGATATAGATATAAAATATAGACATAACAGATATAATAGATATACATATAAAATATAGACATAATAGATACAATAGATATAGATATAAAATATAGACAAAATAGATATAGGTACACAATATCGACATAATAGATATAATAGATTTAGGTATAAAATATACACATAATAGACATAATAAATATAGGTATAAAATATAGACAGACCTAATAGATATAGGTATAAAATATAGACATAATAGTTATAATAGATATAGGTTAAAAAAACAGACATAAGAGATATAGGTATAAAATATAGACATAGTAGATATAATAGATATAGTTATAAATTATAGACAGATATAATAGATATAGGTATAAAATATAGACATAATAGTTATAGGTAAAAAATACAGACATAATAGATATAATAGATATAGGCATAAAAAATAGACATAATAGATATAGGTATGAAATATAGACAGAATAGATACAACAGATACAGTTATACAATATAGAGATAATAGTTATAAAAGATATAGGTATAAAATATAGACATAATTGATAGAGCTATATAATATAGACATAATAGATATAGGTATAAAATATAGACATCATAGATATAATCGATATAGGTATAAAGTATAGACATAATAGATATAATCGATATAGGTATAAAATATAGACATAATAGATACCGGTATCAAGTATAGATATAATTGTTACAATAGATATAGGTATGAAATATAGATGTAATAGATACAATAGAAATAGGTATAACATATAGACATAATAGATATAATAAATATAGGTATAAAATATAGACATAGAAGTTAAAATACATATAGGTATAAAATATAAACATAATAGCTATAATAGAAAAAGGTATAAAATTTAGACATAATAGATATAATAGGTATAGGTATAAAATATGGACATAACAGATATAATAGACATAGGTATAAAAAGTAAACAGAATAAATATAATAGATATCGTTATAAAATATAGACATAATTGATATAATAGATATACGTATGATATATACACATAATAGATATAATAGATAAAGGTACAAAATATAGACATAATAGATATAATAGATATACGAATAAAATATGGAAATAATAGACATAATAGATATAGGTATAAAATATGGACAGAATAGATATTACAGATATATTTCTACAATATAGACATAATAGTTATAATAGATATAGGTTAAAAATACAGACATAAGAGATATAGGTATGAAATATAGACATAGTAGATATAATAGATACAGGTATAAATTATAGACAGAAATAATAGATATAGGTATAAAATATAGACATAATAGATATAGGTAAAAAATACAGACATAATAGATATTATAGATATAGGCATAAAATATAGACATAATAGATATAGGTATAAAATATAGACAGAATAGATACAACAGATAGAGTTATATAATATAGAAATAAGAGTTGTAATAGATATAGGTATAAAATATAGACATAATAGATATAGGTATAAATTATAGACATAATAGATATAATAGATATTGGAATCAAATATAGACATAATAGATATAACAGATATAGTTAAAATATAGATATAAGAGATATGATAGATGTAGGCATAAAATATAGATATAATAGATATAGATATAGGTATAAAATATAGATATAAACATATAATAGATATAGGTATAAAATATAGATATCATAGATATAGGTATAAAATATGGATATAATTGATATAATACATATAGGTATAAAATATAGATATAATAGATATAGGTATAAAATATAGATATAATGGATATAATAGATGTAGGTATAAAATATAGACATAGTAGATACAAAGGATATAGGTATAAAATATAGACATAATAGTTATAATTCATATAGGTATAAAATATAGACATAATAGATATAATAGATATAGATATAAAATATAGACATAATAGATATAGGTATAAAATATAGAAATAACACATATAAAAGATATAGGTATAAAATATAGACATAATAGATATAATAGATATAGGTATAAAATATAGACATAATAGATATAATCGATGTAGGTATAAAATATGGATATAATGGATATAGGCATAAAATATAGATATAATAGGCATAGGTATAAAATATAGACATAATAGACATAATAGATATAGGTATAAAATATAGACATAATAGATATAATAAATACAGGTATAAAATACAGATATAATAGATATAGGTATAAAACATAGATATAATGGATATAATAGATGTAGGTATAAAATATAGTTACAATAGATATAGGTATAAAATATAGATATAATAGATATAATACATACAGGAAGAAAATATAGATACCATAGATATAATTATAAAAAATAAACATAATAAATATAATAGATATAAGTGTAAAATAGAGATAAAATAGATATAGGTATAAAAAATAGTTATAATATATATAGGTATAAAATATAGACATAGTAGATATAATAGATATACTTATAAAACATAGACATAATAGATATAATAGATATAGGTATGAAATATAGACATAATAGATATAATAGATATAGGAATACAATACAGACATAATAGATATAATAGATACACGTATAAAAGATACACATAATAGATATAATAGATATAGGTATAAAATATAGACATAATAGATAGAGGTATAAAATATAGACATAATTGATATAATAGATACAGGTATAAAATATAGACATAATACATATAATAGATATAGTTATAAAATATAGACATAATCGATATAGGTATAAAATATAGACAGAAAAGATATAGGTATAACATTTAGACATAATAGACATAGATATAGGCATAAAATATAGACATAATAGATATAATAGATATAGGTATAAAATATAGACATAATAGATATAGGTATAAAATGTAGGCATAATTATATATTAGATATAGGTATAAAATATACACAGAATAGATATAATATATATAGGTGTAAAATATAGACATAATAGATATAGATATAAAATATAGACATAATATATATAATGGATATAGATATAAAATATAGACATAATATATAGTTAAGAAATATAGACATAATCGATATAACAGACATAGGTGTAAAATATAGACATAATAGATATAGGTATAATATTTAGACATAATAGATATAATAGATAGAGGAATAAAATATAGATATAATAGATATAGGTATAAAATATAGACATAATGGATATAATAGATATAGGAATGAAATATAGATATAATAGAGTTATAAAATATAAATACAACGGATAAAATAGATATCGGTTTAAAATATAGATAAAATAGTTATAGGTATAAAATATAGACATAATAGGTATAACAGATATATGTATATAATATAGACATAATAGATATAATATATATAGGTATAAAATATAGACATAATAGATATAATAGATATAGGAATAAAATATAGATATAATACATATCAGTATAAAATATAGATATAATTGATATAGGTATAAAATATAGACATAATGGATATAAAAGATATAGGTATAAAATATAGATATAATAGATATAGGGATAAAATATAGACATAATAGATATAATAGATATACGTATAAAATATGGACATAATAGATATAATAGATATAGGTATAAAATATAGATAAAATAGATATACGTGTAAAATATAGATATAATAGAAATAATAGATATAGGTATAAAATATTGATAAAATAAATATAGGTATAAAATATAGATATAATAGTTATAATCAATATAGGTAAATAATGTAGATATAATAGATATAGTTATAAAACATAACTATAACAGATACAAGAGATATAGGTATAAAATATAGATAAAATTGTTATAGGTATAAAATATAGACATAATAGGTATAATAGATAAATTTATATAATATAGACATAATAGATATAATATATATAGGTATAAAATATAGTCATAATAGATATAATAGATATAGGAATAAAATATAGCTATAATAGGTATAGGTATAAAATATACACAGAATAGATATAGGTATAAAATACAGACATAACAGATATAATAGATATAGGTATAAAATACAGACATAATAGATATAATAGATATAGGTATGAAATATAGACATAATTGATATAATCGATATAGGTATAAGATATAGACATCATAGCTATAATAGATATTCGTATAAAATATAGACATAATAGATATAATAGATATAGGTTTAAAATATAGATAAAATAGATATACGTGTAAAATATAGGTATAGTAGATATAATAGATATAGGTATAAAATATAGATATAATAAATATAAGTTTGAAATATAGATATAATAGTTATAATGGATATAGGTATAAAATATAGATGTAATAGATATAGTTATAAAACAAATAAAACAGATACAATAGATATAGGTGTAAAATATAGATAAAATAGTTATAGGTATCAAATATAGACATAATAGTTAAAATAGATATCGGTATATAATATAGACATAATAGATATAATCTATGTAGGTATAAAATATAGACATAAGAGATATAATAGATATAGGGATAAAATAAGGATATAATACATATAGGTATAAAATATAGATATAATTGATATAGGTATAAAATATAGACATAATAGTTATAATAGATATAGGTATAAAATATATATATAATAGGTATGGGTATAAAATATAGACATTAAAGATATAATAGATAGCGGTATAAAATATAGATATAACAGATATAGGTATAAAATATGGGTATAATAGATATAATAGATATGCGTATAAAATATAGATATAATAGATATAGGTATAAAACATAGACATAATAGATATAATAGATAATGTTATGAAATATAGACATAATAGATATAATAGATATAGGAATACAATACAGACATAATAGATATAATAGATATAGGAATACAATACAGACATAATAGATATAATAGTTATAGGTATAAAATACAGATAATAATAGATATAATAGATATAGGTATAAAATATAGACATAGTTGATATAATAGATATAGGTATAAAATATAAACATAATAGATACACGTAGAAAAGATACACATAATAGATATAATAGATATAGGTATAAAATATAGACATAATAGATAGAGGTATAAAATATAGACATAATTGATATAATAGATATAGGTATAAAATATAGACATAATATATATAATAGATATAGGTATAAAATATAGACATAATGGATATAGGTATAAAATATAGACAGAAAAGATATAGGTATAACATTTAGACTTAATAGATATAGATATAGGCATAAAATATAGACATAATAGATATAATAGATATAGGAATAAAATATAGACATAATAGATATAAGTATAAAATGTAGACATAAATATATATTACATATAGGTATAAAATATGCACAGAATAGATATAATATATATAGGTGTAAAATATAGACATAATAGATATAGATATAAAATACAGACCTAATAGATGTAATAGATATAGGTATGAAATATAGACATAATAGATATAATAGATATAGGTATAAAATATAGACATAATAGATATAATAGATATATGTATAAGATATAGACATAATAGATATAATAGATATAGGTATGAAATATAGACATAATAGATATAATAGATATACGTATAAGATATAGCCCTTATCGATATAATAGATATAGGTATAAAATATAAACATAATAGATATAATAGATATATGTATAAGATATAGACATAATCGATATAATACATATAGGTATAAAATATAGACATAATAGATATAATAGATATACATATAAGATATAGACATAATAGATATAATAGATATAGGTATGAAATATAGACATAATAGATATAATAGATATAGGTATGAAATATAGACATAATAGATATAATCGAAATAGGTATAAAATATAGACATAATAGATATAATAGATAGAAGTAGAAAATATAGACATAATAGATATAGGTATTAAATATAGACAAAATAGATATAATAGAAATAGCTATAAAATATAGACTTAATTGATATAAGTATAAAATACGGACACAATAGATTTAATAGCTATATATGTGAAATATACACATAATACATATAATAGATATAGGTATAAAATATAGACATAGTAGATATAATCGATATAGGTATAAAATATAGACATAATAGATATCGGTAAAAAATATAGACATAGATATAACACATATAGGTAAAAAATATAAACATAATAGATATAATAGAGATGGGTATAAAATATAGGCGTAATAGATATACTAGATATAGGTATAAAATATAGACATAATAGATATAATTGATAAAGGGATGAAATACAGACATAATAGATAAAGGTATAAAATATAGACATAAGAGATATAATAGAAATAGGTATGAAATATAGACATAATAGATATAATAGATATACGTATCAAATATAGACATAATAATTATAATAGATATAGGTATAAAATATCGACATAATAAATATAGGTATAAAATATACACATAATGATTATAACAGATATAGGTATGAAATACAGACATAATAGATTTAATAGGTAAGGGTATAAAATATATACATAATAGATATAAGAGAAATATGTATAAGATATAGACATAATCGATATAATAGATATAGGTATAAAATATATACAAAATAGATATAAAAGATATAGGTATGAAATATAGACATAATAGATATAGTAGATATAGGAATAAAATATAGACATAATTGAAATAGTTATAAGGTATAGACAAAATAAATATAAAAGATATAGGTGTAAAATATAGACATAATAGATATAATAAATATAGGTATAAAATATAGACATAATAGATATAGATATGTGAATGAGATATAGACATGATATATATAATAGATATAGATATAAAATATAGACATTATAGATATAATAGGTGTTGGTATGAAATATAGACTTAATAGATATAATCGATATATGTATTAGATATAGACATAATAGATACAATAAATATAGGTATAAAATATAGGCATAATAGATATAATAGATATAGGTATAGAATATAGACATAATAGATATAAAGATATAGGTAAGAAATATAGACAAAATAGATATAATAGATATAAGTATAAAAAATAGACATACTAGATATAATAGATACAGTTATAAAATATAGACATAATAGATATCGGTATGAAATATAGATATATTAGGTATAATAATTATACATATAAAATATAGACATAATAGATATAATAGATAAAGGTATGAAATATAGACATAATAGATATAGATATAAAACATAGACATAATATATTTAAGAGATATAGGTATACAATATAGACATAATAGTTATAATATATGTAGGTATAAAATATAGACATAATAGATAAAATAGATATAGTTATCAAATATAAACATAATAGATATAATAAATAGAGGTATAAAATATAGACATAATAGATATAATAGATATAGGTATAGAATATACTCATAATAGATATAATAGATATAGGTAAGAAATATAGACAAAATAGTTATAATAGATATAAGTATGAAAAATAGACATACTAGATATAATAGATATAGGTATAAAATATAGACATAATAGATATCGGTATTAAATATAGACATAATAGATATAATAGATATAGGTATAAAACATAGCCATAACTGATATAATAGATAGAGGTATAAAATATAGACATAACAGATATAGGTATAAAATAAAGACATAATAGATATAATAGATATAGGTATAAAATATAGACATATTAGATATGATAGATATAGGTATAAAATATAGATAGAGTAGATATAATAGATATAGTTATAAAATATAGACATAATGGATATAATAGATATAGTTATAAAATATACACATAATAGATATAATTGATATAGGTATAAAATAAAGACATAATAGATACAAATATTAAATATAGACATAATAGATATAATAGAAATAGGTATAAAATATAGACAAAATAGATATAATAGATATACGTATCAAATATTGACATAATAATTATAATAGATATAGGTATAAAATATAGACATAATAGATATAGCTGCAAAATATAAACATAATGTTTATAATAGATATAGGTATGAAATATAGACATAATAGATATCATAGGTATAGGTTTAAAATAAAGACATAATAGATAAAATAGATATAGGTATTAGATATAGACATATCAGATATAATAGATATAGGTATAAAATATACACATAATAGATATAATAGATATAGGTATAAAATAAAGACATAATAGATACAAGTATTAAATATAGACATAATAGATATACTAGAAATAGGTATAAAATATAGACAAAATAGATATAATAGATATACGTATCAAATATTGACATAAAAATTACAATAGATATAGGTATAAAATGTAGACATAATAGATATACGTATAAAATACAGACAAAATAGATATAACAGATATAGGTATAAAATATTAACATAATATATACAGTAGATATAGGTATAAAATATAGACATCATAGATATAATAGATAGAGATATAAAATATAAACAAAATAGATATAATAGATAGAGGTATAAAATATAGACAAAATAAACATAGGTATAAAATATAGACATAATAGATATAATAGATATACATATAAAATATAGATATAATAGATATAATAGATATAGAAATAAAATATAGATATCATATCTATAGGTATAAAATACAGATATAATAGATATAATAGATACAGGTATAAAATATAGACACAAAAGATATAATAGATATAGGAATAAAATACAAATAATATAGATATAGCTATAAAATAAAGACATAACAGACATAATAGATATATGAATAAAATATAGACATAATAGATATAGGTATAAAATGTAGACATTATAGATATAATATAGGTATAAAATATAGACATAATAGATATAATAGATATAGGTATAAAATATAGACATAATAAATATAATCCATATAGGTGAAAATATAGATATAATAGATATAGGTATAAAATATAGACATAATAGATATAATTAATATAGGACTAAAATATAGACATAATAAATATAATAGATGTAGGTACAAAATATAGACATAATACCTATAGATATAAAATATAGACATAATAGGTATAATAGGTATAGTTATAAAATATAAACATAATAGATATAGGTATAAAATATAGAGACAATATATATAAAAGATATCGGTATAAAATATAAAAATAATAGATATAGTTATAAAATATAGAAATTATAGATATAACAGATCTAGTTATAAAATATAGATACAATAGATATAATACATATAGGTATAAAATATAGATATAATAGATATTGCACACATAGGTATAAAATATATATAAAACAGATATAATAGATATTGGCATAAAACACAGACATAATAGATAGAATAATATAGGTATAAAGTATAGATGTAATACATATAATAGATGCAGGTATAAAATATAGATATAATAGATATAGGCATAAAATATAGACATAATAGGTATAATAGATATAGGTATAAAATATAGACATAGCAGAAATAATAGATATAAGTGAAAATATAGAGATAATAGATATAATAGATATAGGTATAAAATATAGACAAAATCGATATAATAGATACAGGTATAAAACACAGACATAATAGATATAATAGATATAGGTATAAAATGTACGTATAATCGATATAGGTATTAAATATAGATATAATGGATATAATACATAGGTATAAAATATAGATATAATAAGTATAGGTATATAATATAGATATAATAGATATAATAGACAGAGGTATACAACATAGATATTATAGGTATCGGTATAAAATGTAGATATTATAGATATAATAGATATAGGTATAAAATATAGATATAATACATACAAAAGATAAAGTTAAAAAATATAGGCACTAGATATAATAGTTATCGTTATAAGATACACATATAGTAGATATAATAGATAGTGGTATAAAATATAGACCTAATAGATAAAATAGATATAGATAAAAATATAGACATAATACATATAATAGATATAGGTTTAAAATATGGACCTAATAGATATCATAAATATAGGTTTAGAATATAGGCATAATAGATATAATACACACTGGTATAAAATATAGACATAGTAGATATAACAGTGAGAGGTATAAAATATAGACATAATAGATATCGGTATAAAATATAGACATAGTAGACATAATAGTTATAGTTATAAAATATAGACCTAATAGATATAATAGATATAGGTATAAAATATACACAAAATAGATATGATAGATATAGGTATAAAATATAGATATAATATATAAAATATATATATGAATAAAATACAGACATAATTGAAATAAGTATAAAATGTAGACAAAATAGACATAAAAGTTACAGGTATAAAATATCGACAAAATAGATATAATAGATACATATATAAGATATATACATAATAGATACAATAGATAGAGGTATAAAATATAGACATAAAAGATATAATAGAGGTATAAATATAGACATAAAAGATATAATAGATATAGATATAAAATATAGACATAATAGATATAGTTATAAAATATAGACATATTAGATATAATAGTTTTAGGTATAAAATATAGACATAACTGGTATAAAAATATAGGTATGAAATATAGACATAATAGATAAAATAGATATAGGTATAAAACATAGACATAATAGATATAATAATTATACATATGAAAATAAGCATAATAGATATAGGTATAAAATATAGACATATTAGATATAATAGATATGGGTATAACATATAGGCATAATAGATATCGGTATAAAATGCAGACATAATAGATACAATAGATATAGGTATGAAATATAGACATAATAGATATAATAGTTAAATTTATAAAATATAGACATAACAGATATAGGTAAAAAATATAGACATAATAGATATAATGGATATAGGTATAAAATATAGACATAATAGATATAGGTATTAAATATAGACATAATACATATAATAGAAATAGGTATAAAATATAGACATAATTGCTATAATAGATATAATTATAAAATATATACATAACAGATATACGTATAAAACACAGACAATATAGATATAACAGATATAGGGATAAAGTATAGACATAATATATATAATAGATATAGGTATAATATATATATATAATTTTTATAATAGATATAGGTATAAAATACAGACAGAATAGATATAATAGATATAGGTATAAAATACAGATATAATAGATAAAATATATATAGGTATAAATATATATATATATAATCGATATAGATATAAAATATAGACATAATATATATAGGTATAAAACACAGACTTATAAGATTTAATAGTTATAGGTACAAAATATGGACATAATAGATATAATAGATATAGGTATAAAATATAGACATAATAGACATAATAGATATAGGTATAAAACATAGACATAATAGATATAATAGATATAGGTATAAAGTATAGACATAATTGATATAATAGATATAGGTATAAAATACAGACATTGAAGATATAATAGATATAGTTATAAAATGTAGACATAATAGCTATAATAGATAGAGGTATAAAATATAGACATAATAGATACAATGGATACACGTATAAAATATAGAAATAATAGATATAATAGATATAGGTATAAAATATAGACATAATAGATATAATAGATAGACATATGAAACATAAACATATTAGGTTTAATAGATATAGATATAAAATATGGACATAATAGTTATAAGAGAGGTATGAAATTGAGACATAATAAATATAATATACATAGATATAAAATATAGACATAAAAGATGTAATACATATAGGTATAAAATATAGACATCATAGATACAATAGATATAGGTATAAAATATAGACATAATAGATATAGGTATAAAATATAGACATAATAGATAGAATAGAGGTATAAAATATAGACATAATAGATATAGGTATAAAATATATACATAATAGAATAGATAGTGTTATAAAATATAGACATGATAGAATTAGGTATAAAATATTGACATAATACGTATAAGAGATATAGTTACAAAATATAGACATAATAGTTAAAATACATATAGGTATAAAATATAGACATAATAGATATTATATATATAAGTATAAAATATAGACTTAATAGTTATAATAGATATAGGTATAACATGTAGACATAATAGATATAATAGATATATGTATAAAATCTAGACCTAAAAGGTATAATAGATATACGTAGAACATATTGACATAATAGATATACATATAGATATAAAATATAGACATAATAGATATAATAGATATGTTTATAAAATATAGACATAATAGATATAATAGATATAGTAAGAAATATAGACATAATAGATACAATCGATATAGGTAGAAGATATAGACATAATAGATACAATAGATATACGTATAAAATAAAGACATAATAGATATAGATATTGGTATAAAATATAGACTAAATATATACAAACGATATTGGTATAAAATACAGACATTATAGACAATAGATATAGGTATAAAATATAGACATAATAGATATAATAGATATAGGTATAAGATATAGGCATAATAGATATAATAGATATAGATATAAAACATATACATAATATATATAATACATACAGGTATAAAATATAGATATAATAGATATAGGTATAAAATATAGATATAATAGTTATCATAGACAGACATAGTAGATATAATAGATATAGGTAAAAAATATAAATATAATAGATATAATAGATATAGGTATAAAATATCGACGTAATAGATATAATAGATATATGTATCAAATATAGACATAATAGATATCGGTGTAAAATAGAGACAGAATAGATATAACAGATACCCTTCTAAAATATAGATATAATCGTTATAATAGATATAGGTATAAAATATGGACATAAGAGATATAGGTATAAAATATAAACATAATAGATATAATCGATATAGGTATAAAATATAGCCATAATAGATATAGGTATAAAGTATAGACATAATAGATATAATGGATATCGGTATAAAATATAGACATAATACATAAAAAAGATATAGGTATAAAATATACACATAATAGATGCAATAGATATAGGTATAAAATATAGACATAATAGATATAGTAGATATAGGTATGAAATATAGACATAATAGATATGAAATATGTAGGTATAAAATATAGACATAATAGATATGATAGATATAGATTTCAAATATAGAGAAAATAGATATAATAGATATAGGTATAAAATATAGACATAATAGATGTAACAGATACAGGTACAAAATATAGACAATAGATATGATAGATATATATATAAAATTAGATATAAAAGATATGATTATAAATTATAAATATAATAGATATAATATATATAAGTAAAAAATATAGATATAATGGATACAGGTATAAAATATGGTTATAATAGATATAGGTATAAAATGTAGATATAATAGATATAGGTATAAAGTACAGACACAAGAGATATAATAGATACACGTATAAAATATAGACATAATAGGTATAATAGATATAGGTATAGAATATAGACATTATAGATATAATAGATATAGGTATAAAATATAGACATAATAGATATGGGTATAAAATATAATCATAATAGATATAATAGATATAGGTATAAAATATAAACATAAGAGATATAATAGATATAGGTATAAAATATAGACATAATAAATATAATCGATACAGGTATAAAATATAGACATAATAGATATAGGTATAAACTATAGACGTAATCGATATAATAGATATATGTATTAAATATAGACATAATAGGCCGTGCGCGGTGGCTCAAGCCTTTAATCCCAGCACTTTGGGAGGCCGAGATAGGCGGATCATGAGGTCAGGAGATCGAGAGCATCCTGGCTAATACGGTGAAACACCGTGTCTACTAAAAAATACAAAAAACTAGCCGGGCGACGAGGCGGGCGCCTGTAGTCCCAGCTACTCGGGAGGTTGAGACAGGAGAATGGCGTGAACCAGGGAGGCGGAGCTTGCAGAGAGCTGAGAGCCGGCCACTGCACTCCAGCCTGGGCAGCAGAGCAAGAATCCGTCTCAAAAAAAAAAAAAAAAAAAAAAGAAAAATAAATAAATAAATAAATAAATAAATAAATATAGACGTAATAGATATAGGTATAAAATATAGACATAAAAGATATAGGTATAAAATATAGACATAATAGATATAGGTATAAAATATAGACATAATAGATATAATAAATATAGGTATAGAATATAGACTTAATATATATAGGTATAAAATATAGACATAAGAGATATATATAGGTAAAATATAGACATAATAGACATAATAGATATAGGTATAAAATATCGACATAATAGATATAATAGGTATAGGTATAAAATATAGGCATAATAGATATAATAGATAGAGGTATTAAATATAGACATAATAGATATACTTGATAGAGTTATAAAATATAAACATAATAGATATTATAGATAGAGGGATAAAATATAGACATAATAGATATTATAGATAGAGGGATAAAATATAGACATAATAGATATAATAGATATAGGTATAAAATACAGACATAATAGATATAATAGATATAGGTATAAAATATAGACATAATAGATATAATAGATAGGAATAAAATATAGACGTAATAGATATAGGTATAAAATATAGACATAATAGATATAATAGATGTAAGTATGAAATATAGACATAATAGATATAATAGATATAGGTATAAATTATAGACATAATAGGTATAATAGTTATAAAATATAGACATAATAGATATAGATATAGGTATAAAATATAGACATAATAGATATAATAGATATAGGTATAAAATATAGACATAATAGATATAGGTATAAAATATAGACATAATAGATATAATAGATAGAGGTATTAAACATAGACAAAATAGATAAAGTTATAAAATATAGACATAATAATTATAGGTACAAAATATAGACATAATAGATATAGGTATAAAATATACACATAATAGATATAATAGATAAGGGTATAAAATATACACAAAATAAAATAAAGGTATAAAATATAGATATAATAGATATAATTATAAAATATAAATATAATAGATATAATAGATATAGGTAAAAATATAGATATAATGGATATAGGTATAAAATATAGTTGTAATAGATATAAGTATAAAATATAGATATAATAGATATAATAGATATAATAGATATAGCCATAAAATATAGACATAATAGATATGATAGATATATGTAGAAAACATAGATATAATAAGTATAATGGACATAGGTATCAAACATAGATATAATAGATATAGGTATAAAATATAGATATAGCGGATATAATAGATATAGGCATAAAACATAGACATAATAGATATAATAGATATAGGTGTAAAATATAGACATAATATGTAGTTATAAAATATAGACATAATAGTTACAATAGATATAGGTGTAAAATATAGACATAATAGACATAGGTATAATATTCAGACATAATAGATATAGCAGACATAGGTATAAAATATAGACATACATATAAAATAGATGTGGTATAAAATATACACATAATAGATATAATCGATATAGGTGAAAAATATAGACATAATAGATATAGGTATAAAATAGAGACAAAATAGATATAATAGATATAGTTATAAAATTTAGACGTAATAGATGTTATAGATATAGGTATAAAATATAAACATAAAAGATATAATAGATATAGGTATAAAATATAGACATAATATATATAAGAGATATAGGTATAAAATATAGACATAATAGATATAAGAGATACAGGTATAAAATATAGATATAATAGATATAGGTATAAAATATGGATATAATAGATATAATAGGTAGACATAAAAGATATAATAGATATAGGTATAAAATATAGAGATAATAGATATAATAGATAAAGATATAAAATATAGACATAATAGATATAATACATATCGGTATAAAATATAGACATAAAAGATATAATAGATAGGGGTATAAAATATAGATATAATAGATATAGGTATAAAATATCGATATAATAGTTATAATAGATATACGTATAAAATATAGATATAATTGATAAAGGTAAAAAGTATAGATATAATAGATATGATAGATTTAGGTATAACAAATAGATAAAATGGATATAATAGATATAGGTATCAAATATAGACATAATAGATATAATAGATAGAGGTATACAATACAGACATAAAAGATATAATAGATATAGGTAGAAAATATAGATATCAGAAATATAGGTATAAAATATAGTTATAATAGATATAGGTGTAAAATATAGACATAATAGATATAATAGATATAGGTATAAAATACAGACATAATACATATGGGTATAAAATATAAAAATAATAGTTATAAGAGATATAGCTATAAAATACAGATACAATAGATGTAATAGAGGTATAAAATATAGACATAATAGATATAATACATAAAGATATAAAATATAGACATAATAGATATAGGTATAAAGTATGGATACAATAGATATAATACTTATAGGTATAAAATGTAGACATTATAGATATAATAGATATCCGTATAAAATATAGACATAATAGATATGGGTATAAAATATAAACATAGGGGGCGGAGCAAGATGGCCGAATAGGAACAGCTCCAGTCTCCAACTCCCAGCGCGAGCGACACAGAAGACCGGTGATTTCTGCATTTTCAACTGAGGTACTGGGGTCATCTCACTAGGGAGTGCCGGACAATCGGTGCTGGTCAGCTGCTGCAGCCTGACCAGCGAGAGCTGAAGCAGGGCGAGGCATCGCCTCACCTGGAAGCGCAAGGGGGAAGGGGATCCGTTTTCCTAGCCAGGGGAACTGAGACACACAACACCTGGAAAATCGGGTAACTCCCACCCCAATACTGCGCTGTAAGCATACAGGCATTCCAGGAGAATATATCCCACACCTG
Source organism: Rhinopithecus roxellana (assembly GCF_007565055.1). Lineage (NCBI taxonomy): Eukaryota > Metazoa > Chordata > Mammalia > Primates > Cercopithecidae > Rhinopithecus > Rhinopithecus roxellana. The sequence continues at coordinate 51,945 of NW_022142505.1, forward strand.
GCCGGGAGGGTCCCACGCCCACCAAGCCTCCCTCACTGCTAACACAGCAGTCTGCCGCGATCTATCCGCAAGGCAGCAGCGAGGCTGGGGGAGGGGCGCCCGCCATTGCTGAGGCTTAAGTAGGTAAACAAAGCCGCTGGGAAGCTCGAACTGGGTGGAGCTCACAGCAGCTCAAGGAAGCCTGCCTGTCTCTGTAGTCTCCACCTCTGGGGACAGCGCACAGCTGAAGACCAACAGGGGAAGTAGCGGGAGCCGGTGCAGACGCGAACGACTCTGTCTGACAGCTTTGGGGAGAGCCGCGGATCTCCCAACGCGGAGGTTGAGATCTGAGAACGGACAGACTGCCTGCTCAGGTGTGTCCCTGACCCCTGAGTAGCCTAGCTGGGAGAAATCCCCCACTAGGGGCAGTCTGACACCCCACACCTCACAGGGTGGAGTACACCCCTGAGAGGACACTTCCAAAGGAAGAATCAGACAGGTACACTCGCTGTTCAGCAATATTCTATCTTCGGCAACCTCTGCTGCTGATACCCAGGCAAACAGGGTCTGGAGTGGACCTCAAGCAATCTCCAACAGACCAACAGAGAGTCCTTCTGACTGTCAGAAGGAAAACTATCAAACAGGAAGGACACCTATACCAAAACCCCATCAGTTCGTCACCACCATCAAAGACCAGAGACAGATAAAACCACAAAGATGGGGAAGAAGCAGGGCAGAAATGCTGGAAATTCAAAAAACAAGAGCGCATCTCCCCCTGCAAAGGAGCGCAGCCCATCACCAGCAACGGATCAAAGCTGGTCAGAGAATGACTTGGACGAGAGGAGAGAAGAAGGCTTCAGTCCATCAAACTTATCAGAGCTAAAGGAGGAATTACGTACCCAGCGCAAAGAAACTAAAAATCTTGAAAAAAGAGTGGAAGAATTGACAGCTAGACTCATTAATGCAGAGAAGATCATAAACGAAATGACAGAGATGAAAACCATGACACGAGAAATACGTGACAAATGCACAAGCTTCAGTAACCGACTCGATCAACTGGAAGAAAGAGTATCAGCGATTGAAGATCAAATGAATGAAATGAAGCGAGAAGAGAAACCAAAAGAAAAAAGAAGAAAAAGAAATGAGCAAAGCCTGCAAGAAGTATGGGATTACGTAAAAAGACCAAATCTACGTCTGATTGGGGTGCCTGAAAGTGAGGGGGAAAATGGAACCAAGTTGGAAAACACTCTTCAGGATATCATCCAGGAGAACTTCCCCAACCTAGTAGGGCAGGACAACATTCAAATTCAGGAAATACAGAGAACGCCACAAAGATACTCCTCCAGAAGAGCAACTCCAAGACACATAATTGCCAGATTCACCAAAGTTGAAATGAAGGAAAAAATCTTAAGGGCAGCCAGAGAGAAAGGTCGGGTCACCCACAAAGGGAAGCCCATCAGACTAACAGCAGATCTCTCGGCAGAAACTCTACAAGCCAGAAGAGAGTGGGGGCCAATATTCAACGTTCTTAAAGAAAAGAATTTTAAACCCAGAATTTCATATCCAGCCAAACTAAGTTTCATAAGTGAAGGAGAAATAAAATCCTTTACAGATAAGCAAATGCTTAGAGATATTGTCACCACCAGGCCTGCCTTACAAGAGACCCTGAAGGAAGCCCTAAACATGGAAAGGAACAACCGGTACCAGCCATCGCAAAAACATGCCAAAATGTAAAGACCATCGAGGCTAGGAAGAAACTGCATCAACTAACGAGCAAAATAACCAGTTAATATCATAATGGCAGGATCAAGTTCACACATAACAATATTAACCTTAAATGTTAATGGACTAAATGCTCCAATTAAAAGACACAGACTGGCAAACTGGATAAAGAGTCAAGACCCATCAGTCTGCTGTATTCAGGAGACCCATCTCACATGCAGAGACATACATAGGCTCAAAATAAAGGGATGGAGGAAGATCTACCAAGCAAATGGAGAACAAAAAAAAGCAGGGGTTGCAATCCTAGTCTCTGATAAAACAGACTTTAAACCATCAAAGATCAAAAGAGACAAAGAAGGCCATTACATAATGGTAAAGGGATCAATTCAACAGGAAGAGCTAACTCTCCTAAATATATATGCACCCAATACAGGAGCACCCAGATTCATAAAGCAAGTCCTTAGAGACTTACAAAGAGACTTAGACTCCCATACAATAATAATGGGAGACTTCAAAACTCCGCTGTCAACATTAGACAGATCAACGAGACAGAAAGTTAACAAGGATATCCAGGAATTGAACTCATCTCTGCACCAAGCAGACCTAATAGACATCTATAGAACTCTCCACCACAAATCAACAGAATATACATTCTTCTCAGCACCACATCGCACTTATTCCAAAATTGACCACATAATTGGAAGTAAAGTACTCCTCAGCAAATGTAAAAGAACAGAAATTATAACAAACTGTCTCTCAGACCACAGTGCAATCAAACTAGAACTCAGGACTAAGAAACTCAATCAAAACCGCTCAACTACATGGAAACTGAACAACCTGCTCCTGAATGACTACTGGGTACATAACGAAATGAAAGCGGAAATAAAGATGTTCTTTGAAACCAATGAGAACAAAGATACAACATACCAGAATCTCTGGGACACATTTAAAGCAGTGTGTAGAGGGAAATTTATAGCACTAAATGCCCACAAGAGAAAACAGGAAAGATCTAAAATTGACACTCTAACATCACAATTAAAAGAACTAGAGAGGCAAGAGCAAACACATTCAAAAGCTAGCAGAAGGCAAGAAATAAATAAGATCAGAGCAGAACTGAAGGAGATAGAGACACAAAAAACCCTCCAAAAAATCAATGAATCCAGGAGTTGGTTTTTTGAAAAGATCAAAAAAATTGACAGACCGCTAGCAAGGCTAATAAAGAAAAAAAGAGAGAGGAATCAAATAGATGCAATAAAAAATGATAAAGGGGATATCACCACTGACCCCACAGAAATACAAACTACCATCAGAGAATACTATAAACGCCTCTACACAAATCAACTAGAAAATCTAGAAGAAATGGATAATTTCCTGGACACTTACACTCTCCCAAGGCTAAACCAGGAAGAAGTTGAATCCCTGAATAGACCAATAGCAGGCTCTGAAATTGAGGCAACAATTAATAGCCTACCCACCAAAAAAAGTCCAGGACCAGATGGATTCACAGCTGAATTCTACCAGAGGTACAAGGAGGAGCTGGTACCATTCCTTCTGAAACTATTCCAATCAATAGAAAAAGAGGGAATCCTCCCTAACTCATTTTATGAGGCCAACATCATCCTGATACCAAAGCCTGGCAGAGACACAACAAAAAAAGAGAATTTTAGACCAATATCCCTGATGAACATTGATGCAAAAATCCTCAATAAAATACTGGCAAACCGGATTCAGCAGCACATCAAAAAGCTTATCCACCATGATCAAGTGGGCTTCATCCCTGGGATGCAAGGCTGGTTCAACATTCGCAAATCAATAAACGTAATCCAGCATATAAACAGAACCAAAGACAAGAACCACATGATTGTCTCAATAGATGCAGAAAAGGCTTTTGACAAAATTCAACAGCCCTTCATGCTAAAAACGCTCAATAAATTCGGTATTGATGGAACGTACCTCAAAATAATAAGAGCTATTTATGACAAACCCACAGCTAATATCATACTGAATGGGCAAAAACTGGAAAAATTCCCTTTGAAAACTGGCACAAGACAGGGATGCCCTCTCTCACCACTCCTATTCAACATAGTGTTGGAAGTTCTGGCTAGGGCAATCAGGCAAGAGAAAGAAATCAAGGGTATCCAGTTAGGAAAAGAAGAAGTCAAATTGTCCCTGTTTGCAGATGACATGATTGTATATTTAGAAAACCCCATCGTCTCAGCCCAAAATCTCCTTAAGCTGATAAGCAACTTCAGCAAAGTCTCAGGATACAAAATTAATGTGCAAAAATCACAAGCATTCTTATACACCAGTAACAGACAAGCAGAGAGCCAAATCAGGAATGAACTTCCATTCACAATTGCTTCAAAGAGAATAAAATACCTAGGAATCCAGCTTACAAGGGATGTAAAGGACCTCTTCAAGGAGAACTACAAACCACTGCTCAGTGAAATGAAAGAGGACACAAACAAATGGAAGAACATACCATGCTCATGGATAGGAAGAATCAATATCGTGAAAATGGCCATACTCCCCAAGGTTATTTATAGATTCAATGCCATCCCCATCAAGCTACCAATGAGTTTCTTCACAGAATTGGAAAAAACTGCTTTAAAGTTCATATGGAACCAAAAAAGAGCCCGCATTGCCAAGACAATCCTAAGTCAAAAGGACAAAGCTGGAGGCGTCACGCTACCTGACTTCAAACTATACTACAAGGCTACAGTAACCAAAACAGCATGGTACTGGTACCAAAACAGAGATATAGATCAATGGAACAGAACAGAGTCCTCAGAAATAATACCGCACATCTACAGCCATCTGATCTTTGACAAACCTGAGAGAAACAAGAAATGGGGAAAGGATTCCCTATTTAATAAATGGTGCTGGGAAAATTGGCTAGCCATAAGTAGAAAGCTGAAACTGGATCCTTTCCTTACCCCTTATACGAAGATTAATTCAAGATGGATTAGAGACTTAAATGTTAGACCTAATACCATAAAAACCCTAGAAGAAAATCTAGGTAGTACCATTCAGGACATAGGCATGGGCAAGGACTTCATGTCTAAAACACCAAAAGCAACGGCAGCAAAAGCCATAATTGACAAATGGGATCTAATTAAACTAAAGAGCTTTTGCACAGCAAAAGAAACTACCATCAGAGTGAACAGGCAACCTACAGAATGGGAGAAAATTTTTGCAACCTACTCATCTGACAAAGGGCTAATATCCAGAATCTACAAAGAACTCAAACAAATATACGAGAAAAAAACAAACAACCCCATCAAAAAGTGGGGAAAGGATATGAACAGACATTTCTCAAAAGAAGATATTCATACAGCCAACAGACACATGAAAAAATGCTCATCATCACTGGCCATCAGAGAAATGCAAATCAAAACCACAATGAGATACCATCTCACACCAGTTAGAATGGCAATCATTAAGAAGTCAGGAAACAACAGGTGTTGGAGAGGATGTGGAGAAATAGGAACACTTTTACACTGTTGGTGGGATTGTAAACTAGTTCAACCATTATGGAAAAGAGTATGGCAATTCCTCAAGGATCTAGAACTAGATGTACCATATGACCCAGCCATCCCACTACTGGGTATATACCCAAAGGATTATAAATTAGTCTACTACAAAGACACATGGACACGTATGTTTATTGCGGCACTATTCACAATAGCAAAGACTTGGAATCAACCCAAATGTCCATCTGTGACAGACTGGATTAAGAAAATGTGGCACATATACACCATGGAATACTATGCAGCCATAAAAAAGGATGAGTTTGCGTCCTTTGTAGGGACATGGATGCAGCTGGAAACCATCATTCTTAGCAAACTATCACAAGAAGAGAAAACCAAACACCGCATGTTCTCACTCATAGGTGGGAACTGAACAATGAGATCACTTGGACTCGGGAAGGGGAACATCACGCACTGGGGTCTGTCATGGGGAGGGGGGAGGGGGGAGGAGGGAGGGATTGCATTGGGGAGTTATACATGATATAAATGATGAATTGATGGGTGCTGACGAGTTGATGGGTGCAGCGCACCAACATGGCATAAGTATACATATGTAACAAACCTGCACGTTTTGCACATGTACCCTAGAACTTAAAGTATAATAAAAAAAAAAAAAAAAAAAAGAAATCCTAAAAAAAAAAAAAAAAAAAAAAAAAAAAATAGTTACAGTAGATCTACGTATGAAATATAGACATAATAGGGGGCGGAGCAAGATGGCCGAATAGGAACAGCTCCAGTCTCCAACTCCCAGCGCGAGCGACACAGAAGACCGGTGATTTCTGCATTTTCAACTGAGGTACTGGGGTCATCTCACTAGGGAGTGCCGGACAATCGGTGCTGGTCAGCTGCTGCAGCCTGACCAGCGAGAGCTGAAGCAGGGCGAGGCATCGCCTCACCTGGAAGCGCAAGGGGGAAGGGGATCCGTTTTCCTAGCCACGGGAACTGAGACACACAACACCTGGAAAATCGGGTAACTCCCACCCCAATACTGCGCTGTAAGCATACAGGCACACCAGGAGAATATATCCCAATCCTGGCCGGGAGGGTCCCACGCCCACGAAGCCTCCCTCACTGCTAACACAGCAGTCTGCCGCGATCTATCCGCAAGGCAGCAGCGAGGCTGGGGGAGGGGCGCCCGCCATTGCTGAGGCTTAAGTAGGTAAACAAAGCCGCTGGGAAGCTCGAACTGGGTGGAGCTCACAGCAGCTCAAGGAAGCCTGCCTGTCTCTGTAGTCTCCACCTCTGGGGACAGCGCACAGCTGAAGACCAACAGGGGAAGTAGCTGGAGCCGGTGCAGACGCGAACGACTCTGTCTGACAGCTTTGGGGAGAGCCGTGGATCTCCCAACGCGGAGGTTGAGATCTGAGAACGGACAGACTGCCTGCTCAGGTGTGTCTCTGACCCCTGAGTAGCCTAGCTGGGAGAAATCCCCCACTAGGGGCAGTCTGACACCCCACACCTCACAGGGTGGAGTACACCCCTGAGAGGAAACTTCCAAAGGAAGAATCAGACAGGTACACTCGCTGTTCAGCAATATTCTGTCTTCGGCAACCTATGCTGCTGATACCCAGGCAAACAGGGTCTGAAGTGGACCTCAAGCAATCTCCAACAGACCAACAGACAGTCCTTCTGACTGTCAGAAGGAAAACTATCAAACAGGAAGGACACCTATACCAAAACCCCATCAGTACGTCACCACCATCAAAGACCAGAGACAGATAAAACCACAAAGATGGGGAAGAAGCAGGGCAGAAAAGCTGGAAATTCAAAAAATAAGAGCGCATCTCCCCCTGCGAAGGAGCGCAGCCCATCGCCAGCAACGGATCAAAGCTGGTCAGAGAATGACTTGGATGAGAGGAGAGAAGAAGGCTTCAGTCCATCAAACTTATCAGAGCTAAAGGAGGAATTACGTACCCAGCGCAAAGAAACTAAAAATCTTGAAAAAAGAGTGGAAGAATTGACAGCTAGACTCATTAATGCAGAGAAGATCATAAACGAAATGACAGAGATGAAAACCATGACACGAGAAATACGTGACAAATGCACAAGCTTCAGTAACCGACTCGATCAACTGGAAGAAAGAGTATCAGCGATTGAAGATCAAATGAATGAAATGAAGCGAGAAGAGAAACCAAAAGAAAAAAGAAGAAAAAGAAATGAGCAAAGCCTGCAAGAAGTATGGGATTACGTAAAAAGACCAAATCTACGTCTGATTGGGGTGCCTGAAAGTGAGGGGGAAAATGGAACCAAGTTGGAAAACACTCTTCAGGATATCATCCAGGAGAACTTCCCCAACCTAGTAGGGCAGGACAACATTCAAATTCAGGAAATACAGAGAACGCCACAAAGATACTCCTCCAGAAGAGCAACTCCAAGACACATCATTGCCAGATTCACCAAAGTTGAAATGAAGGAAAAAATCTGAAGGGCAGCCAGAGAGAAATGTCGGGTTACCCACAAAGGGAAGCCCATCAGAATAACAGCAGATCTCTCGGCAGAAACTCTACAAGCCAGAAGAGAGTGGGGGCCAATATTCAACGTTCTTAAAGAAAAGAATTTTAAACCCAGAATTTCATATCCAGCCAAACTAAGTTTCATAAGTGAAGGAGAAATAAAATCCTTTACAGATAAGCAAATGCTTAGAGATTTTGTCACCACCAGGCCTGCCTTACAAGAGACCTTGAAGGAAGCCCTAAACATGGAAAGGAACAACCGGTACCAGCCATCACAAAAACATGCCAAAATGTAAAGACCATCGAGGCTAGGAAGAAACTGCATCGACTAACGAGCAAAAAAACCAGTTAATATCATAATGGCAGGATCAAGATCACACATAACAATATTAACCTTAAATGTTAATGGACTAAATGCTCCAATTAAAAGACACAGACTGGCAAACTGGATAAAGAGTCAAGACCCATCAGTCTGCTGTATTCAGGAGACCCATCTCACATGCAGAGACATACATAGGCTCAAAATAAAGGGATGGAGGAAGATCTACCAAGCAAATGGAGAACAAAAAAAAGCAGGGGTTGCAATCCTTGTCTCTGATAAAACAGACTTTAAACCATCAAAGATCAAAAGAGACAAAGAAGGCCATTACATAATGGTAAAGGGATCAATTCAACAGGAAGAGCTAACTCTCCTAAATATATATGCACCCAATACAGGAGCACCCAGATTCATAAAGCAAGTCCTTAGAGACTTACAAAGAGACTTAGACTCCCATACAATAATAATGGGAGACTTCAACACTCCGCTGTCAACATTAGACAGATCAACGAGACAGAAAGTTAACAAGGATATCCAGGAATTGAACTCATCTCTGCACCAAGCGGACCTAATAGACATCTATAGAACTCTCCACCCCAAATCAACAGAATATACATTCTTCTCAGCACCACATCGCACTTATTCCAAAATTGACCACATAATAGGAAGTAAAGCACTCCTCAGCAAATGTACAAGAACAGAAATTATAACAAACTCTCTCTCAGACCACAGTGCAATCAAACTAGAACTCAGGACTAAGAAACTCAATCAAAACCGCTCAACTACATGGAAACTGAACAACCTGCTCCTGAATGACTACTGGGTACATAACGAAATGAAAGCGGAAATAAAGATGTTCTTTGAAACCAATGAGAACAAAGATACAACATACCAGAATCTCTGGGACACATTTAAAGCAGTGTGTAGAGGGAAATTTATAGCACTAAATGCCCACAAGAGAAAGCAGGAAAGATCTAAAATTGACACTCTAACATCACAATTAAAAGAACTAGAGAGGCAAGAGCAAACACATTCAAAAGCTAGCAGAAGGCAAGAAATAACTAAGATCAGAGCCGAACTGAAGGAGATAGAGACACAAAAAACCCTCCAAAAAATCAATGAATCCAGGAGTTGGTTTTTTGAAAAGATCAACAAAATTGACAGACCGCTAGCAAGGCTAATAAAGAAGAAAAGAGAGAGGAATCAAATAGATGCAATAAAAAATGATAAAGGGGATATCACCACTGACCCCACAGAAATACAAACTACCATCAGAGAATACTATAAACGCCTCTACGCAAATCAACTAGAAAATCTAGGAGAAATGGATAAATTCGTGGACACTTACACTCTCCCAAGGCTAAACCAGGAAGAAGTTGAATCCCTGAATAGACCAATAGTAGGCTCTGAAATTGAGGCAACAATTAATAGCCTACCCACCAAAAAAAGTCCAGGACCAGATGGATTCACAGCTGAATTCTACCAGAGGTACAAGGAGGAGCTGGTACCATTCCTTCTGAAACTATTCCAATCAATAGAAAAAGAGGGAATCCTCCCTAACTCATTTTATGAGGCCAACATCATCCTGATACCAAAGCCTGGCAGAGACACATCAAAAAAAGAGAATTTTAGACCAATATCCCTGATGAACATTGATGCAAAAATTCTCAATAAAATACTGGCAAACCGGATTCAGCAGCACATCAAAAAGCTTATCCACCATGATCAAGTGGGCTTCATCCCTGGGATGCAAGGCTGGTTCAACATTCGCAAATCAATAAACGTAATCCAGCATATAAACAGAACCAAAGACAAGAACCACATGATTGTCTCAATAGATGCAGAAAAGGCTTTTGACAAAATTCAACAGCCCTTCATGCTAAAAACGCTCAATAAATTCGGTATTGATGGAATGTACCTCAAAATAATAAGAGCTATTTATGACAAACCCACAGCTAATATCATACTGAATGGGCAAAAACTGGAAAAATTCCCTTTGAAAACTGGCACAAGACAGGGATGCCCTCTCTCACCACTCCTATTCAACATAGTGTTGGAAGTTCTGGCTAGGGCAATCAGGCAAGAGAAAGAAATCAAGGGTATCCAGTTAGGAAAAGAAGAAGTCAAATTGTCCCTGTTTGCAGATGACATGATTGTATATTTAGAGAACCCCATTGTCTCAGCCCAAAATCTCCTTAAGCTGATAAGCAACTTCAGCAAAGTCTCAGGATACAAAATTAATGTGCAAAAATCACAAGCATTCTTATACACCAGTAACAGACAAGCAGAGAGCCAAATCAGGAATGAACTTCCATTCACAATTGCTTCAAAGAGAATAAAATACCTAGGAATCCAGCTTACAAGGGATGTAAAGGACCTCTTCAAGGAGAACTACAAACCACTGCTCAGCGAAATAAAAGAGGACACAAACAAATGGAAGAACATACCATGCTCATGGATAGGAAGAATCAATATCGTGAAAATGGCCATACTCCCCAAGGTTATTTATAGATTCAATGCCATCCCCATCAAGCTACCAATGAGTTTCTTCACAGAATTGGAAAAAAACTGCTTTAAAGTTCATATGGAACCAAAAAAGGGCCCGCATTGCCAAGACAATCCTAAGTCAAAAGGACAAAGCTGGAGGCGTCACGCTACCTGACTTCAAACTATACTACAAGGCTACAGTCACCAAAACAGCATGGTACTGGTACCAAAACAGAGATATAGATCAATGGAACAGAACAGAGTCCTCAGAAATAATACCACACATCTACAGCCATCTGATCTTTGACAAACCTGAGAGAAACAAGAAATGGGGAAAGGATTCCCTATTTAATAAATGGTGCTGGGAAAATTGGCTAGCCATAAGTAGAAAGCTGAAACTGGAGCCTTTCCTTACCCCTTATACGAAGATTAATTCAAGATGGATTAGAGACTTAAATGTTAGACCTAATACCATAAAAACCCTAGAAGAAAATCTAGGTAGTACCATTCAGGACATAGGCATGGGCAAGGACTTCATGTCTAAAACACCAAAAGCAACGGCAGCAAAAGCCAAAATTGACAAATGGGATCTAATTAAACTAAAGAGCTTTTGCACAGCAAAAGAAACTACCATCAGAGTGAACAGGCAACCTACAGAATGGGAGAAAATTTTTGCAACCTACTCATCTGACAAAGGGCTAATATCCAGAATCTACAAAGAACTCAAACAAATATACAAGAAAAAAACAAACAACCCCATCAAAAAGTGGGGAAAGGATATGAACAGACATTTCTCAAAAGAAGATATTCATACAGCCAACAGACACATGAAAAAATGCTCATCATCACTCGCCATCAGAGAAATGCAAATCAAAACCAAAATGAGATACCATCTCACACCAGTTAGAATGGCAATCATTAAGAAGTCAGGAAACAACAGGTGTTGGAGAGGATGTGGAGAAATAGGAACACTTTTACACTGTTGGTGGGATTGTAAACTAGTTCAACCATTATGGAAAAGAGTATGGCAATTCCTCAAGGATCTAGAACTAGATGTACCATATGACCCAGCCATCCCACTACTGGGTATATACCCAAAGGATTATAAATTATTCTACTACAAAGACACATGTACACATATGTTTATTGCGGCACTATTCACAATAGCAAAGACTTGGAATCAACCCAAATGTCCATCTGTGACAGACTGGATTAAGAAAATGTGGCACATATACACCATGGAATACTATGCAGCCATAAAAAAGGATGAGTTTGCGTCCTTTGTAGGGACATGGATGCAGCTGGAAACCATCATTCTTAGCAAACTATCACAAGAAGAGAAAACCAAACACCGCATGTTCTCACTCATAGGTGGGAACTGAACAATGAGATCACTTGGACTCGGGAAGGGGAACATCACGCACTGGGGCCTATCATGGGGAGGGGGGAGGGTGGAGGAGGGAGGGCTTGCATTGGGGAGTTATACAAGATATAAATGATGAATTGATGGGTGCTGACGAGTTGATGGGTGCAGCACACCAACATGGCATAAGTATACATATGTAACAAACCTGCACGTTATGCACATGTACCCTAGAACTTAAAGTATAATAAAAAAAAAAATAAAATAAAAAAAAAAAAAAAGAAAAAAAAAATAAATAAAATAAAAATAAAAAATAAAAAAAAAGAAATATAGACATAATAGATATAATAGATATAGCAATAAATTACAGACAAAATAGGTATAATTGATATAGGTATAAAATATAGATCTAATAGATATAATAGATACAGGTATAAAATATAGATAAAATAGACATAGGTATAATATATAGACCTAAAAGATATAATAGATATATGTATAAAATATAGACATAATAGATATAGGTGTAAAATATAGACATAATAGATATAGGTATAATATTTAGACATAATAGATATAGGAATGAAATACAGACATAATAGATATAATAGATATAGGTATAAAATACAGACAGAAGAGATATAGGTATAAAATACAGACATAATAGATATAATAGATATAATAGATATAGGTATAAAATATAGACATATTAGTTATAATAGATATAGGTATAAAATATAGACATAATAGATATTATAGATAAAGATATGAAATATAGACATAATAGATATAACAGATATTCTTATAAAAAACAGACATAGTAGATATGGGTATAATATTTAGACATAATAGATATAATAGATATAGGTATAAAATATAGACATAAAGATATAATAGATATACGTGTAAAATATACACAAAACAGATATAATAGATATAGGTGTAAAATATAGACATAATAGGTACAGATATAATATATACTTTTAAAATATACACAAAATAGATGTAGATATACGTGTAAAATATAGACATAATATATAGTTAAAAAATATAGACATAATAGTTATAATAGGTATAGGTATAAAATATAGACATAATAGATATAGGTATAATATGCAGACATTATAGATATAATAGATATAGGTATAAAATGGAGACATCATAGATATAATAGATATAGGTATAAAATTAGACTCAATAGATATAATAGATACAGGTAAAAATATAGATATAATACATATAGGTATAAAATAAAGATATAATAGATTTAAAAGATATATGTATAAAAAATAGATAAAACAGATAGAGGTATAAAACATAGACAATAGATATAATAGATATAGGTATAAAATATACATATAATAGATATAATTATAAAATATAAATATAATAGATATAATTGATATTGGAAAGAAGTATAGATATAATGGATATAGGTATAAAATATGGTTATAATAGATATCAGTATAAAATATGGATATAATAGATGTAATAGATGTAGGCATAAAATATAGACATAATACATATGATAGATATATGTATAAAATAGAGATATAATAGATATAATGGATATAGGTATCAAATATAGATATAATAGATATAGGTATAATATATAGATATAGTGGGTATAATAGATATAGGAATAAAATACAGACATAATAGATATAATATATATAGGTATAAAATATAGACATAATAGATATAATAGATAATGATATAAGATATAGACATAATAGATATAGGTATAAAGTATAGACACAATAAATATAATAGACACAGGTATAATATATAGACATAAGAGGTATAATAGATATAGGTATAAAATATAGACGTAAAAGATATAGGTATAAAATATAGACATAATAGATATAGGTATAAAGTATAGACACAATAAATATAATAGATACAGGTATAATATATAGACATAAGAGGTATAATAGATACAGGTATAAAATATAGACATAACGGATATAATACATAAAGGTATAAAAGGTACATATAATAGATATAGGTATAAAATATACATATAATAAATATAATAGATATACATATAAAATATAGATATAATTGATATAATGATAAAATATAAATCTGATAGATATAATAGATATAGGTATACAATATAGACATAATAGAGACATGTATAAAATATAGACATAATAGATATAATAGATATAGGTATTAAATATAGTCATAATAGATATAGGTATAAAATATAGACATAACAGACATAGGTATAAAATATAGACATAATAGATATAGGTATACAATAAGACATAATGGATATAATAAATATAGGTATAAAATATAGACTTAAGAGATATTGGTATACAATATAGACATAATAGATATAATATATATAGGTATAAAATATAGACATAATAGAAATAATAGATATAGATATAAAATATAGACATAATAGTTATAATAGATATAGGTAAAAAATATAGGAATGACAGATATAATAGGAGGTATAAAATACAGACATTATAGATATACTTGATAGCATTATAAAATATTGACATAATAGATATAATAGAGGGATAAAATATAGACATAATAGATATAATAATAATAGGTATAAAATACAGACATATTAGATATAATAGATATAGGTATAAAATATAGACATAATAGATATAATAGATATAGCAATAAAACATAGACGTAATAGATACAGGTATAAAATATAGACATAATAGATAAAATAGATGTAGTTATAAAATATAGACATAAGAGATATAATAGATACAGGTATAAGACATAGACATAATAGATATGATATATATGGGTATAAAATATAGACATAATACATATAATATATATAGGTATAAAATATAGACATAATAGATATAATAGATATAGGTATAAAATATAGACAATAGATATAGGTATAAAATATCGACATAATAGATATAAGAGATACAGGTACAAAATATAGATATATTACATATAGGTATAAATATAGATATAATAGATGTATGTATAAAAAATAGATATACTAGATACAGGTATAAAATATAGACAATAGATATAATAGATATAGGTATAAAATATAGACATAATAGATATAATTATAAAATATAAATATAATTGATATAATATATATAGAAAAAATATAGATATAATAGATATAGGTATAAAATAATAGATATAAGTATAAAATATAGACATAATAGACATAATAGATATAGGCATTAAATATAGACATAATAGATATGATAGATATATGTATAAAATATAGTTATAATAGATATAATGGAGATAGGTATCAAATATAGATATAATAGATATAGGTATAAAATATAGATATAATGGGTATAATAGATATAGGCATAAAATATAGACATAATAGATATAACACATATAGTTATAATATATAGACATAATAGATATAATAGATAAAGATATTAAATATAGACACATATAGTTATAAAGTATAGACACAATAGATATAATAGATATAGGAATAAAATATAGACATAAGAGGTATAATAGATATTGGTATAAAATATAGACATAATAGATATAATAGATATAGGTATAAAATATAGATATAATAGATATAATAGACATAGTTTTACAATATAGACATAATAGATACAGGTATAAAATATAGACATAATAGATATAATACGTATATGTAAAAAATATAGACATAATAGACATAGGTACAATATATAGACATAATAGATATAATAGATATAGGTATTAAATATACACATAATAGATATAGGTATAAAATATAGATAAAATAGATATACGTATAAAATATAGACATTATAGATATAGGTATAAAATATAGACATAAGAGATATAGGCATGATATTTAGACATAATAGATATAATAGATACAGGTATAAAATACAGACATAATAGATATAATAGATTATAGGTATAAAATACAGACAGAAGAGGTATAGGTATAAACTACAGACATAATAGATATAATAGATATAGGTTTAAAAAATACACATAATAGATATAATAGATATAGGTATATAATATAGACATAATAGTTTATAACAGATATAGGTATAAATATAGACATAATAGATATAATAGATGCAGGTATAAAATATAGACAATAGATATAATAGATATAGGTAAAAAATATAGATATAATGGATAAAATTATAAAATATAAATATAATAGATATAATAGATATAAGAAAAAATATAGATATAATGGATATAGGTATAAAATTTGGTTATAATAGATATAAGTATAAAATATAGATATAATAGAAAATAGATATAGGCATAAAATATAGACATAATAGATATGATAGATATATGTATGAAATATAGATATAATAGATATAATGGATATAGTTAAAAATATAGACGAAATAGATACAGGTATAAAATATAGACATAAAAGATATAATACATATAGGTATAAAATATAGACATAATAGATATAGGTCTAAAATATATACATAATAGATATAATAAATAAGGTACAGAAATGATAGATACAATCGATATAGGTATAAAATATAGATATAATAGATATAAGAGAGGTATAAAATATAGACATAATAGATACTATATATAGGTATAAAATATAGATATATATAGGTATAAAATGTAGTTATAATAGATAAAGGTATAAAATATAGACATTAAAGATATAATAGATATAGGTATAAAAACATAGACATAATAGATATAACAGATATAGGTATAAAATAAAGACATAATAGATATAGGTATAAAATACAGACATAATAGATGAAGGTATAAAATATAGTCATAATAGATATACCTTTAAAATATAGACATAACAGTTATAATAGATACAGTAATGAAATATAGACATAATAGCTATATTAGATATAGGTATAAAATATAGCCATAATAAATATAATAGACATAGGTATAAAATATACACATAATAGTTATAAGTATAAAATATAGCCATAAAAGATATAATTGATATAGGTATGAAATACAGACATCATAGATATTATAGATATAGGTATAAAATATAGACATAAAAGATATAATAGATATAGGTATAAAATATAGATATAATAGATATAATTATAAAATATAAATATACTAGATATAATAAATGTATAAAATATACATATAATAGATATCGGTATAAAATATAGTTATAATAGATATAGGTATAAATTATAGATATAATAGATATAATAGATACAGGTATAAAATATACACATATTAGAAATAATAGATATAGGTATCAAATATACACATAATAGATATAATAGATATAATAGATATAGGAATACAATACAGACATAATAGATATAATAGACATAGGTATAAAATATAGACGTAATAGATATAGGTATAAAATATATATATAATAGATATAAGAGATATAGTTATAAAATATAGACATAATAGTTATAATAGATATAGGTATAAAATATAGACATGATAGATATAATATATATAGTATAAAATATAGACTTATAGATATAAAAATATAGGTATAAAATGTAGATATAATAGATATTATCGTTTATCGGTATAAAATCCAGACTTTATAGGTATAATAGATACACGTATAAAATATAGACATAATAGATATACAAATAGATACAAAATATAGACATAATAGGTATAATAGATATATTTATAAAATATAGACATACTAGATATAATATATATAGGTATGAAATAGAGACATAATAGATATAATCGATATACGTATAAGATATAGACATAATAGATATAATAGATATACTTATAAATATAGACATAATAGATATAATAGATATAGGTATAAAATATAGATAAATAGATATACGTGTAAATAAAGATATAATAGCTATAATAGATATAGGTATAAAATATATATATAATAAATATAGATATAAAATTATAGTAGTTATAATAGATGTAGGTATAAAATATAGATATAATAGATATTGTTATAAAACATAAATATAACAGATACAATAGATATAGGTATAAAATATAGATAGAAGAGTTATAGACTATAAAATATAGACATAATAGGTATAATAGACATAGGTATATCATATAGACATAATAGATATAATATATAGGTATAAAATATAGACAAAATAGAAATAATAGATATAGGAATAACATATAGACATAATACATATAGGTCTAAAATGTAGATATAATTGATATAGGTATAACACATAGATATGATAGATATAGGTATAATATATAGATATAATAGATATAATAAATATACGCATAAAATATAGATATAATAGGTTATAGGTATAAAATATAGATATAATAGATGTATAGATACAGGAATAAAATAACGATAAAATAGATATAATTTTAAAAAATAATAGATATAATAGATATAGGTATCCAATAGAGATACAATAGATATAGGTATAAAATATAGTTATAATAGATATAGGTATAAAATATAAATATAATAGATATAATAGATATAGGTATAAAATATAGACATAATAGATATAATAGATATTAGGTATTAAATAGAGACATAATAGATATAATAGATATAGGAATACAATATAGACATAATAGATATAATAGACAGTTATAAAATAAAGACATCAGATATATAACAGATATTGGTGTAAAATATAGACATAATAGATATAGGTATAAAATGTAGACATAATAGATATAATAGATACAGTTATAAAGTATAGTACATAATAGATATAATAGATATAGGTATAAAATAAAGACAATAGATATAGGTATAAAATACAGACATAATAGATATAGGTATAAAATATAGACATAATAGATATACTCATAAAATATAGACATAAGAGTTATAATAGATATAGGTATAACATATAGACATAATCGATATAATAGATATAGTTATAAAATATAGCCATAATAGATATAATATAGATAAAAAATATAGATATAATGGATATACATATAAAATATAGACATAATAGATATAATATATATAGGTATAAAATATAGATAAATAGATATACGTGTAAATATAGACATAATAGATATAACATATAGGTATAAAATATACATATAATAAATATAGGTATAAAATATAGATATAAGAGTTATAATAGATATAGGTATAAAATATAGATATAATAGTTTATAGTTATAAAATATAAATATAACAGATACAATAGATATAGGTATAAAATATAGATAAAATAGTTATAGTTATAAAATATAGACATAATAGGTATTATAGATATAGGTATATAATATAGACATAATAGATATAATATATATAGCTATTAAATATATCATAATAGATATAATAGATATAGGAATACAATATAGACATAAAACCTATAGTTATAAAATATAGATGTCATTGATATAGGTATAAATATAGATATAATAGATATACGTATAAAATATAGATATAATAGGGTATAGGTATAAAATATAGATGTAATAGATATAACAAAACACGGAATACAATATAGATATAATAGATATAATTATAAAAAATAAAAATAATTGATAGAATAGCATATAGGTTATATAAAATAGAGATACAATAGATATAGGTATAAAATATAGTTATAATTGATATAGGTATAAATATAAATATAATAGATATAATAGATATAGGTATAAAATATAGACATAATAGGATATAATAGATATAGGTATTAAATATAGACTAATAGATATAATAGATATAGGTATACAATATAGACATCTAGATTTAATAGACAGTTATAAAATATAGACATCATACATATAATAGATATAGGTATAAATATAGACATAATAGATATAGGAATAAAATGTAGACATATAGATATAATACATACAGTTATAAAGAAGAGACATTTTAGATATAATAGATTGTAGGTTATAAAAAAAAGACATAATAGATATTGGTATAAAATACAGACATAATAGATATAGGTATAAAAATATAGACATAAATAGATATAATAGATATAGGTATAAAAATATAGACATAATAGATATAGGTATACAATATAATATAATAAAAATAATAGATATAGGTATAAAATATAGACATAATAGATAATAGATATAGGTATAAAATATAGCCATAATAGATATAAGTGATATTGGTATAAAATATAGATATAATGGATATACGTATAAAATATAGACATAATAGATATAATAGATATAGGTATAATATATAGACATAATAGATATAGGTATACAATATAAATATAATAAATATAAAAGATATAGGTATAAAATATAGACATAATAAATATAATAGATATAGGTATAAAATATCGACATAATACATATAGGTATAAAATATAGACATAAAAGATATAGGTATAATATTTAGACATAATAGATATAATGGATATAGGTATAAAATATACAGACATAATAGATATAGGTATAAAATATTAGACATAATAGATATAGTTATAAATATAGACAAAATAGATATAGTAGATATCTATATAAAATATAAACATTATAGATATAATAGATATGGGTATAACATATGAACATAGTACATATAATAGATATAGGTGATAAAAATATAGATATAATAGATATAATACATACAGGTATAAAATAAAGATATAATAGATATATATATAAAATTATAGACATAATAGATATAATAGATATAGGTATAAAATATAGACATAATAGATATAATATATAGAGGAATAAAATATAGACATAAAAGATATAATTGATAAGTATTAAATAGACATAATAGATATAATAGACATAGGTATAAGAAATAGACATTATATACATAGGCATAAAATATACCCATAATAGATAAAACAGATATAGGTATAAAATATACACATAGTAGATATAATAGATACAGGTATAAAATACAGACCTGATAGATATAATCAATGTAAGTACAAAATATATACTTAATAGATATAGGTATAAAATATAGAAAGAATATATATAACAGATTTAGTTATACATTAAAGATATAATAGTTATAATAGATATAGGTAAAAACTCTAGACATAATAGGTATAGGTATAAAATATAGATATAATAGATATAATAGATATCGGTATAAAATAAAGACATAATAGGTATAATAGATATAGGTATCAATTATAGATATAATAGATATCCGTATAAAATATAGTCAGAATAGATATAACAGATATAGTTCTAAAATATAGACATAAGTAGTTATAATAGATATAGGTATAAAATATAGATATAATAGATATAGGTAAATAATATAGACATAATACACATAATAGATACAGGTATAAACTGTAGACATAACAGATATAATATACATACGTATAAAATATAGGCATAATAGATATAATAGTTATAGTTATAAAATATAGACATAATAGATAAAATATATAGAGGTATAAAATATAGATATAATAGACATAATCCTTTTAGGTATAAAATACAGACATAATAGGTATAGGTATAAAATATAGACATAATAGATAAAATATGTATACGTATAAAATATAGACATAACAGATATAATATATATATAAAATATAGACATAATAGATATAATAGATATAGGTATACAATATAGACATAATAGATATACGTATAAAAATATTGACATAATAGATGCAATTTCTGTAGGTATTAAATATTGACATAATAAGTATAGTTATAAAATATAGATAATATATATATAATAGATATAGGTGTAAAATATGGATATAATATTTATAATAGATATAGGTATAAAATATAGACATAATAGATATAATAGATATAGGTATAAAATGTAGACATAATATATATAGATAAAAAATATAGACAACAGATATAATAGACATAGGTGTCAAATACAGACATAATAGATGTAGGTATAAAATACATACATTATAGGTACCATAGATATAGGTATAAAATATAGACAAAATAGATACCATAGATATAGTTATAAAATATAGACATAATAGATACAGGTATCAAATATAGATTAACAGATATATTATATACAGGTATAAAATACAGATATAATATATATAATAGATATAGTTATGGAATATACATATAGTAGATATAGATACAGGTATAAAATATATATATAATAGATATAATAGATGTAGGTATAAAATATAGATATAATAGAAATAGGTATAAAATATATATATAATAGATATAATAGATATAGGTAAAAAATATATATATAATAGATATAATACATATAGGTATAAAATACAGATATAATCGATATAGGCATGAAATATAGATATAATGGATATAAAAGGTATAGGTATAAAATACAGACATAATAGATATAATAGATATAAGTATAAAATATAGACATAATAGGTATAATAGATATAGGTATAAAATAAAGACATAACACATATAATAGATACCGGTATAAAATATATATATAAGATAGGTATAAAATATAGACATAATTGAGAGAATAGATATAGGTATAAAATAGACATAATATATACAATACATATACGAATAAAATATAGACATAGTAGATATAATAGATAGATGTATAAAATGTAGACATAATAGATTATGATAAGTATAGGTATAAAATATAGACATTATAGATATAATAGATATAGATATAAATTATAGACATAATAGATTTAAAAGATATACGTATAAAATACAGACATAGTAGATATAATAGATAGAGGTATAAAATATAGACATAATATATAATCGATATAGGTATAAAATACAGTTATAATAGACATAGGTATAAAATATAGACATAATAGATATAATAGATATAGGAATAAAATATAGACATAATAGTCATAGGTATAAAATATTGGACATAATAGATATCATAGACAGAGGTATAAAATAGAGACATAATAGACATAGTTATAAAATATGGACAAAATAGTTATAAAAGATATAGTTATAAAATATAGACATATAGTTATAGATAAAGGTATGAATATGGACATAATAGATATAGCTATAAAATATAGACGTAGTTGATATAACAGATATAGGTACAGAATATAGACATAATAAACATAATAGGTATAAGGTATAAAATATAGACATAATAGATATAAAGGATAAAGGTTTAAAATATAGTCATAATAGATATAGGTAATAAAATATAGACATAATAGGTATAATAGATATAGGTATAGAATATAGACATAATAGACATAGGTATAAAATATAGAAATAATAGATATAATATATATAGGTATACCATATTGACATAATAGATATAGTTAGAAAATATAGATATGATAATTATACTAGATATAGTTATAAAATATAGACACAAAAGTTATAATGGATATAGGAATAAAATATAGACACAATACATATAATAGATATAGGTATAAAATATAGACATAATATATATAGATAAATAATATAGGTAATAGATATAATAGATATAGGTATCAAACATAGACATAATAGATATAGGAAAAAATATAGACATAATATGTACAATCGATATATGTATGAAATATAGACATAACAGATATAGACATCAAATATAGTTAGAATGGATATAATAGCTATAGGTATAAAATATAGATATAATATATATAATAGATATAGGTATAAAACATAGATATAATATATATAGATATAGGCAGGAAATATAGATACAATAGATAAAATAGATTTAGTTATAAAATATAGATATAATAGATGTAGGTATAAAAATATAGATATAATGGATATAACAGATATAGGTGTAAAATATAGGTAGAATAGATATAATACATATAGGTACAAAATATAAATATAATAGATAGAGGTATAAAATATATTTATAATGGATATAATAGATATAGGAATAAAAAATAGACAAAATAGATATAATAGATATAGGAGTACAATATAGACATAATAGACATAATAGGTATAGGTATAAAATATAGACACAATAGACATAATCGATATAGGTATAAAATATAGACATAATAGATATTGATATAAAATATAGACATAATAGATATAATACATATAGGTATAAAAAATAGACATAATAGATATAGGTATAAAATATAGACATAATAGATATAATATATATAGATATAAAATATTGACATAATACAAACAGTTAATATATATATAATAAATATAATAGATATAGGTATAAATATAGATAAAAATAGTTATAATAGATAAAGGTATAAAATATAGACATAATACATATAATAGATATAGGTAAAAAATATAAACATAATAGATATAATAGATATGGGTATAAAATATAGACATAATGGATATAATAGCGGTATAAAATACAGACATAATAGATATAACAAATATTGGTACTAAATATAGACATGATAGATATGGGTATAAAATATAAACATAATAGATATCATAGATATAGGTATAAAATATAGACGTAAGAGTTATAATAGATATAGGTATAAAATATAGACCTAATACATATAATGCATACAGGTATAAAATATAGGCATAATACATATAGGTATAAAGTATGGACATAATAGATATAGTAGATATAGGTATAAAATATACACATAATAGATATAATAGATATAGGTATAAAATATAGACATAATACATATAATAGATATAGGTATAAAATATAGACATCATAGTATAATAGATAAAGTTATAAAATATAGACATAATAGATATAACAAATATAGGTATAAAATAGAGACATAATAGATTTGATAGATATAGGTATAAAATATAGACATAATAGATATAATAGATACAGGCATAAAATATAGACATAATAGATACAATAGATATAGGTGTAAAATATAGACATAATAGATATAGGTATAAATATAGACATAATAGATATAATAGATATAGGTGTTAATATAGACATAATAGATACAGGTATAAAATATAGACTTAATAGATATTGGTAAAAAATATGGACATAATAGATATAGGTATAAAATATAGACATAATAGATATAATAAATATAGGTATAAAATATAGACTTAATAGATATAGGTATACAGTATAGACATAAAAGATATAATATATATAGGTATAAATCATACTCATAATAGACATAATAGATATAGATATAAAACATAGACATAATAGATATACGTATAAAATATAGGCACAATAGATATAATAGAGGTATAAAATATAGACATAATAGATATAATTGATAGAGTTATAAAATATAGACATAATAGCTACAATAGAGGGATAAAATATAGACATACTAGATATAAAAGATATAGGTGTAAATACAGACATAATAGATATAATAGATATAGGTATAAAATATAGACATAGGAGATATATTAGATTAAGCTATAAAATATAGACGTAATAGATATAGGTATAAAATATAGACATAATAGATATAATAGATATAGGTATAAAATATAGACGTAATAGATATAGGTATAAAAAATAGACATGATAGATATAATAGATATAATAGATATAATAGATATAATAGACATAGTAGATATAATAGATATAGATATAAAATATAGACATAATAGATATAATAGATATAGCTGTAAAATATAGACATAATAGATATAGGTATAACATATAGACATAATAGATATAATAGATGTAGTTATAAAATATACACATAATAGATATAATAGATGTAGGTATAAAATATAGACATAATAGATATAGGTATAAAATATAGACATAAAGATATAATAGATATACGTATAAAATACACACAGAATAGATATAACAGATATAGGTGTAAAATATAGACATAATAGATATAGATATAAAATATAGACAAAATATATATAATCTATATAGATATTAAATATAGACATAATAGATATAGGTATAAAATATAAACATAATAGATATAATAGAGATGGGGATAAAATATAGACAATAGATATAATAGATCCATGTAGGAAATACAGACATAAGAGATATAATAGATATAGGTATAAAATAAAGACATAATATATATGATGTATATAGGTATAAAATATAGACATAATAGATATGATAGATATAGGTATAAAATATAGATATAATAGACATAATAGATATAACTATAAAAGATAGATATAATAGATATGATAGCTATAGATATAAAACATAGACATAATAGATATAATAGATACAGATATAAAACATACATATAATAGATATAATTGATATGGGTATCAAATTTACATGTAATAGATATAGGTATAAAATATAGATATAGTGGATATAATAAATATCATTTTAAAATATAGACATAATAGATATAATAGATATAGGTATGAAATATAGACAAAATAGATATAATAGATAAAGATATAAAATATAGACATAATTGATATAATAGATATTGGTATAAAATATAGATATAATAGATATAGGTATAAAATATAGACATAATAGATATAATAGATATAGCTATAAAATATAAACATACGAGGTATAATAGATATAGGTATAATATATAGACATAATAGATATAATAGATATAGGTATAAAATACAGACATATTAGATATAGGTATAAAATATAAACATAATAGATATAATAGATATAGGTACAAAATATAGACATAATAGATATAATAGATACAGGTATAAAATATAGACATCATAGATATAATAGATACAGGTATAAAATATAGACATCATAGATATAATAGATACAGGTATAAATATATATATAATAGATATAAGTATAAAATATAGAAATAATAGATATACGTATAAAAAATAGATATAATAGATACAGGTATAAAATATAGACAATAGTTATAATAGATACAGGTATAAAATATAGATATCATAGATATAATAGATATAGGTATAAAATATACACATAATAGCTATATCAGATATAGTTATAAAATATACACATAATAGTTACAATAGATAAAGGTATGAATATAGACATAATAGATATAATAGATATAGGTGTAAAACATAGACATAATAGATATAATAGACATAGGTATAAAAATATAGACATAATAGATATAATAGATATAGGAATAAAATATAGACATAAGAGATATAATAGATAAAGATATAAAAAAAAAGTCATAATAGATATAACAGATATTGTAATAAAATACAGACATAATATAGGTATAAAACATAGACATAATAGATATAATAGATATAGGTATAAAATATAGACATAAGAGGTATAATAGATATAGGAATAAAATACAGACATAACAGATAAAATCGATATCGGTATAAAATATAGACATAAGTGATATAGGTATAAAATATAAACATAATAGATATAATAGATATAGGTAAAAAATATAGACATAAGAGATATAATAGATATAGATATAAAATATAGACATAATAAATATAATCGATACAGGTATAAAATATAGACATAATAGATACAGGTATAAGTAGAGGCATAGTAGATATAATAGATATCCGGATAAAATGCAGACATAATACATACAAAAGATATAGGTATAAAATATAGACATAACAGATACAATAGACATAGGTATAAAATATAGACATAATAGATACAATAAACATAGGTGTAAAATATAGGCATAATAGATATAAGAGATATAGGGTATAAAATATAGGCATAATAGATATGATATACATAGGTATAAAATATAGATATAAGAGATATGATAGATATAGGTATAAAATATAGACATAATAGATATAATAGATATAGGTAAAAAATATAGACAGAATAGATATAATAGTAATAGGTATAAAATATAGACAAAATAGATATAATAGATACAGGTGTCAAATAAAGATATAATAGATACCGATAGAAAAAATAGACATAATATGTATAATACAAATACGTATAAAATATAATATAATTGATATGGATATAAAATATAGATATAATAGATATAATAGATACACGTATAAAATATAGATATAATGGATAAAATTATGAAATATAAATATAATAGATATAATAGATATAGGTATAACATATAGACATAATAGGTATATGTATAAAATATAATCATAATGGATATAATAAATATAGTTATAAAATATAGACATAATAGACATAATTGAGATATAAAAAATAGACATAATAGATAGAACTGATACAGACATAATAGATATAATAGATACAGGTATAAAATATAGACATAATAGATATGAGATAGAGGTATAAAATATCGACACAATAGATATAGGAGATCGAGCTATAAAATATAGACATAGTAGATATAATAGATAGAGGTATAAAATATAGACATAATAGACATAATAGATAGATGTATAAATTATAGTCATAATAGGTATAATAGACAGAGGTAAAATATAGACATAATAGATATAATAGATATAGGTATAAAATATAGACATCATAGGTATAATAGATATAGGTATAAAATATAGACATAATAGATATAATAGATATAGGTATAAAATATAGACATATTAGATATAACAGATATAGGTATAAAATATAGACATAATATATATAATGCATAGAGATATAAAAAAACACATAATAGACATAATAGTTAGATGTATAAATTATAGACATAATAGATACAATTGCGAGACGTAAAATATAGACATAATAAATATATTAGATATAGGTATAAAATATAGACATAAAAGATATAATAGATATAGGTATTAAACATACACGTAATAGATATAGGTATGAAATATAGACATAATAGATATAATAGATATAGGTATAAAATTTAGACATAAAATGTATAGGTATAAAATATAGACATAATAGATATAATAGACATAGGTATAAAATATAGACATAATAGATATAATAGACATTGGTATAAAATATAGACATAATAGATATAAGAGATACAGGTAAAAAATAGAGACATAATAGATATAGGTACAAAATATAGACATAAGAGATATAATAGATATAGGTATAAAATGTAGAAATAATGGATATCATAGATATAGGTATGAAATATAGGCAGATATAGGTATAAAATACAGACATAATCGATATAAAAGATATAGTTATAAAATATATACATTATAGATATCAAAGATAAATGTATAAAATATAGACATAATAGACGGATGAAATATAGACATAATAGATATAACAGATATAGGTACAGAATATAGACATAATAGACATAATAGGTATAGGTATAAAATATACACATAACAGATATAATAGATATAGGTTAAAAATATAGACAATACATACAGAGATAAAAAATACAGAAAATAAATATAATAGATATAGGTATCAAATATAAACATAATAGATATAGGTATAAAATATAGACATAATAGATGTAGGTATAAATATAGACATAATAGACATAATGATATAGATATAAATATAGACATAAAGATAATAGATATAGGTATAAAATATAGGCATAATGGATATAATAGAGGTATAAAATATAGACATAATAGATATAATTGAAAGAGTTATAAAATATAGACATAATAGATATAATAGATAGATTGATAAAATACAGACAAAATAGATATAATAGATATAGATATAAAATATAGACAGATATAACAGATATTGGTATTAAACATACACCTAATAGCTATAGGTATAAAATATAGACATAATAGATATAATAGATGTAGGAATGAAATATAGACATAATATATATAATAGATACAGGTATAAATTATAGACATAATAGGTATAATTGATATAGGTATAAAAAATAGACATAATAGATATAGGTTTAAAATATAGACATAAAAGATATAATAAATATAGGTATAAAATATATTCTTAATAGATACAGGTATACAATATACACATAATAGATATAATATATATAGGTATAAAATATAGATATAATAGAAATATTGGATATAGATATAAAATATACACATAATAGATATAATAGATATAGGTATAAAATATAGGCATAATAGATACAATAGAGGTATAAAATATAGACATAATAGATATAATTGATAGAGTTATAAAATTGGTCTCGGGAAGGGGAACATCACACACTGCGGCCTATTATTGGGAGGGGGGAGGGGGGAGGAGGAAGGGATTGCATTGGGGAGTTATACATGATATAAATGATCAATTGATCGGTGCTGACGAGTTGATGGGTGTAGCACACCAACATGGCATAAGCATACATATGTAACAAACCTGCACGTTATGCACAGGTACCCTAGAACTTAAAGTATAATAAAAAAATATATATATATATAGACATAATAGATATAATAAATAGAGGGATAAAATATAGACATAAAGGTTGTAATAGATATAGATATGAAATTTAGACATATTAGATATAATAGAAATAGGTATAAAATATCGACATAATAGATATAATAAATATTGGTATAAAATATAGACGTAATAGATACATTTATAAAATATAGACATAATAGATATAATAGATGAAGGTATAAAATATAGACATACTAGATATAATAGATATAGGTATAAATTATAGACATAATATATATAATGGATATGGGTATAAAATATAGACAATAGAATAGATATAGGTATAAAATATAGACATAATAGATATAATAGACATAGGTATACAATATAGACATAATAGACATAATAGATATAGGTATAAAATATAGACATAATAGATATAATAGATACAGGTAAAAAATATAGACATAATAGACATAGGTATAATATATAGACACAATAGATATAATAGATATATGTATTAAATATAGACATAATACATATAGGTATAAAATATAGACATAATGGATATACGTATAAAATATAGACATATTAGATATAATAAATATAGGTATAAAATATAGACATAATAGATATAGGTATAATATTTCGACATAATAGATATAATAGATATAGAAAAAAATATAAACATAATAGATAAAATAGATATAGATATACAATACAGACAGAATAGATATAGGTATAAAATATACACATACTAGATATAATAGATATAGTTATAAAATATAGATATAATAGATAAAATAGATATAGGTGTAAAATATAGACATTATATACAGTTACAAAATAAAGACATAATAGTTATAATAGATATAGGTATAAAATATAGATATAATAGATATAATAGATGTACGTATAAAATATACACAGAATAGATATAATAGATATAGGTGTAAAATATAGACATAATAGATATAGATATAAAAGGTAGACATAATATATATAATGGATATAGATATAAAATATAGACATAATATATAATTTTAAAATATAGACATAATAGATATAGATATAGATGTAAAATATAGACATAATATATAGTTATAAAATATAGACATAATAGATATAAGAGATATAGGAGTAAAATATAGACATAATACATAGTTATGAAATATAGACATAATAGTTATAATAGATATAGGTATAAAATATAGACATAATAGATATAGGTATAATATTTAGACATAATAGATATAATAGACATAGGTATAAAATATAGACATAAAGATATAATAGATATACGTATAAATATACACAAACAGATATAATAGATATAGGTGTAAAATATAGACATAATAGATATAGATACAAAATATAGACATAATATATATAATGGATATAGATATGAAATATAGACATAATATATACTTTTAAAATATAGACATAATAGATAAAATAGATATAGGTGTAAAATATAGACATAACAGATATAATAGATATACGTATAAAATAAAGACATAATAGATATAATAGATATAGATATAAAATATAGACAAAATAGATATAGGTACACAATATAGACATAATAGATATAATAGATTTATGTATAAAATATACACATAATAGATATAATAGATACAGGTATAAAATATAGACATAATAGACATAATAGATATAGGTATTAAATACAGACGTAATAGATATTGTAGATATAGGTATAAAATATAAACATATAGATATAAAAGGTAGACATAATATATATAATGGATATAGATATAAAATATAGACATAATATATAATTTTAAAATATAGACATAATAGATATAGATATAGATGTAAAATATAGACATAATATATAGTTATAAAATATAGACATAATTGGTATAGTAGATATAGGTATAAAATACTGACATAATAGATATAATAGATACAGGTATAAAATATAGATATAATAGATATAGGTATAAAATATAGATGTAAGAGATATAATATATCGACATAATAGATATAATAGATATAGGTATAAAATATAGATATAATAGATATTATGGATATGGGTATCAAATATACATATAACAGATATAGGTATAAAATATAGATATAGTGGATATAACAGATATAGGTATAAAATATAGACATAATAGATATAGTAGATATAGGTATAAAATATAGAAATAATAGATATAATAGGTAAAGATATAAAATATAGACATAATCGATAAAATAGATATTGGTATAACATAGAGACGTAACAGATATAGGTATAAAATATAGACATAATAGATATAATAGATATAGGTACAAAATATAGACATAATAGACATAATAGATAAAGGTATAAAATATGGATATAATAGATATAGGTATAAAATATAGACATAATAGATATAATAGACATACGTATAAAATATAGACAAAATAGATATAATAGATATAGGTATATAATACGGACAAAATAGATACAATAAATATACGTATAAAATATACACATAATAGATATAGATAGATATAGGTATAAAATATATACATAATAGAAATAATAGATAAAGGTATAAAATATAGACATAATAGATATATAGATACAGATATAAAATATAGACATAATAGATATAATAGATATAGGTATAAACTATAGACATAATAGATATAAGTGTACAATATAGACATAATGGATATAATAGATATAGGTATAAAATATAGACATAATAGATAAAATAGATATAAGTATAAAATATAGATATAGTAGATAATGTATAAAATATAGACATATTCGATATAATAGATACGTATAAAATACAGATATGATAGATATAGTATAAAATATAGATATAATAGATATAGGTATAAAATAAGGCTAAATAGATATAATAGATATAGGTATAAAATGTAGACATAATAGATATAATACATATAGGTATAATATACAGACATAATAGATATAATAGATACAGTTATAAAATTAGACATAATATATATAATAGATATAGGTATGAAATATAGACATATAAGATATAATAGATATAGGTATACAATATAGACAGAATAGATATAATACATATAGGTATAAAATACATACATAATATTTATAGGTATAAAATATAGACATAATAGATATAATAGATATAGGAATAAAATATAGACCAAAAAGATATAATAGATACAGGTAAAAAATATAGACTTAAAAGATATAAGCATAAAATATTGACATAATAGATATAATAGATATAGGTATAAAATATTGCCCCATAGATATAATAGATGTGTGTATAAAATATAGACATAAGAGATTTAATAGATATAGGTATAAAATATATACGTAATAGATATAATAGCTATAGGTTTAAAACTTAGACATAATAAATATAATAGATAAAGGTATATAATATAGACATAATAGATATAGTTATAAAATATAGAGTAGATATAATAGATAGAGGTATAAAATATAGACATAATAGATATTATAGACAGAGGTATAAAGTATAGACATAGTAGACATAATAGATAGAGGTATAAAATATAGACATAATAGATATAATAGATATAGTTATAAAATATAGACACAATAGATAAAATAAATATAGATTTAAAAATAGACATAATAGATATAATAGATATAGGTATAAAATATAGACAGAATCGATATAACAAGTATAGGTATAAAATATAAACATAATAGATAGATATAGGTATAAAATATAGACATAATAGACATAGCAATAAAATATATACCTAATAGATATAATAGATGTAAGTATAAAATATAGACATAAAAGATATAATAGATATAAGTATGAAATATAGACATTAAAGTTATAATGGATATAGGTATAAAATATAGACACAATAGATGTAATAGACATAGGTTTAAAATATAGACATAATAGATATAATAGAGCTATAAAAATGTAGACATAAAAGATATAATAGATATGTAGAAAATATAGACATAATGGATATAATATAGACAGAATAGATATAATAGGTATAGGTATAAAATACAGACATCATAGATATAATAGCTAGAGATATAAAATATAGACAAAATAGATATCATAGAGGTATAAAATATAGACATCATAGATATAATAATAGAGGTATAAAATATAGACATAGATATTATTGATAGAGGTATAAATTATAGACATAATCGATAAAATAGAGTTATAAAATGTAGACATAATTGATATAATACATATAGGTATAAAATGTAGATATAATAGATATAGATAAATATATAGATATAATAGATATAACAGATATAGGTGTAAAATATAGATATAATACATATACGTATAAATATAAACATAATAGATATAGTAGATATAGGTGTAAAATGTAGACGTAATATATATGTATAAAATTTAGTCATAATTGATATAATAGATATAGATATAAAATATAGACATAATTATAATAGATGGAGATATAAAATATAGATAGTAGATATAATACATTTAGGTATTAAATATAGACATAATAAATATAATAGATATATTAATAAAATAGAGACATAATAGATAAAATAGAGACATAATAGATATAATAGATATAGGTATAAAATATAACATAAGAGATATAATAGATATACGTATAAAATATAGACATAATAGATATACTAGATATAGATATAAAATATAGACAAAATAGTTATAGGTGCACAATACAGACATAATAGATATAATAGATTTAGGTATAAAATATACACATAAGAAATATAATAGATATAGGTATAAAATATAGACATAATAGAGATAATAGATATAGGTACAAAATATAGACGTAATAGAGATAATAGATATAGGTTTAAAATATAGACATAATAGATATAATAGATATAGGTAAAAAATATAGACTTAGAAGATATAATAGATGTAAGTATAAAATGTAGACATAATAGATACAATAGATACAGGTATAAAATATAGACATAATAGACATAATAGATACACGTATAAAATACAGACATAATAGGTATAATAGATATGGGTATAAAATATAGGCATAATAGATATAATAGATATACACATAAAACATTGACATAGTAGGTATAATAGATATAGGTATAACATATGGATATAATAGATATAAGAGAGGTATAAACTGAGACATAATAGATATAATAGACATAGGTATAAAATATAGACATAATAGATATAATAGATATACGTATAACATACAGACATAATAGGTATAGGTATAAAATATAGACATAATAGATAAAATAGATAAAGGTATAAAATATAGACATAATAGATAAAATAGATATAGGTAGAAAATAAAGACATAATTGATATAGGTTTAAAATATAGACATAATGCATAAAATAGATATAGGTATAAATACAGACATAATAGGTATGAGTATAAAATACAGACATAATAAATATAATAGATATTGGTATAAAATACAGATATAATAGATATAATAGATATAGGTATATAATATGGACATAATATATATAATTGATATAGGTATAAAATATAGATATAATAATTATAATAGATATAGCTATAAAATATTCACATAATAGATATAGGTACAAAGAATAGACATAAGGTTTATAATAGATATAGTTATGAAATATAGACATAATAGATATAATAGGTATAGGTTTAAAATAAAGACATAATAGATACAATAGATATAGGTATAATATATACACAAAATAGATATATAGATATAGGTATTAAATATAGACATAATAGATATAATATATATAGGGATAAAATATAAAACATTATGGATATAATAGATATAGTTAGAAAATACAGACATAATAGATGTAATAGATATAGGTATTAAAAATAGACATAAAAGATATAATAGATTTACGTATAAAATATAGACATAATACACATAATAGATATAGGTATACAAGGTAGACATAATAGATATAATAGAAATTGGTATAAAATATAGACATAACAGATATTATAGATATACGTATAACATATAAACATAGTTGTAATAGATATAGGCATAAATATAGACATAATAGATGTAATAGATATACGTATAAAATATAGACATAATAGGTATATTAAATGCAGGCATAACATACATACATATTAGATATAATAGATATATGTATGAAATATAGACATAATAGGTATAATAAATACAGGTATAAAATAGAGATATAATAGAAATAATAGATTTAGGCGTCAAATATAGATACAATAGATATAGGTATAAAATATAGGTGTAATAGATATGATAGATACAAGTATAAAATATAGATATAATAGATATAATGGATATAGGTATAAAATGTAGATATAATAGATATAGATAAATATATAGATATAATAGATATAGGAGTAAAATATAGATACAATAGATATAGGAATAAAATATAAACATAATAGATATAGAAGATATAGGTGTAAAATATAGACATATTTTATAGGTATAAAATTTAGTCATAAATGATATAATAGATATAGATATAAAATATAGACATAATAGTTATAATAGATGGAGATAAAAAATATAGACATAGTAGATATAATACATTTAGGTATTAAATATAGACATAATAAATATAATAGATATATTAATAAAATAGAGACCATAATAGATATAATCGATATAGGTATAAGATGTAGACATAATAGATGTAATAGATATACGTATAAAATATAGACATAATATATATAATAGATATAGGTATAAACTATAGATAAAATAGATATACGAGTAAAATATAGATATAATAGATATAATAGATATAGGTATAAAATATAGATCTAATAAATATAGGTATAAAATATAGATATAATATTATAATAGATATAGGCATAAAATATAGATATAATAGATATAGTTACAAAATATGGATTTAATAGATATAATATATACATGGAATAAAATATAGATATATTAGATATAATTATAAAAAATAAATATAGATATAATAGATATAGTTAGTAAATAGAGATACAATAGGTATAGGTATAAAATATATTTATAATAGATATAGGTGTAAAATACAGATATAATAGATATAATAGATATAGTTATAAAATATAGATATAATAGATATAATAGATATAGGTATTAAATATAGACATAATAGATATAATATATACAGGTATACAATATAGACATAATAGATATAATAGACAGTTATAAAATATAGTCATCATAGATATAATAGATATAGGTATAAAATAAAGACGTAATAGATATAGGTATAAAATATAGACATAATAGATATAATAGATACAGATATAAATATAGACATAATAGATAAAATAGATATAGGTATAAAATAAAGACTAAATAGATATAGGTATAAAATACAGACATAATAAATATAGGTATAAAATACAGACATAATAGATATACCTAAAAAATATAGACATAACAGTTATAATAGATATAGCGATGAAATATAGACGTAATAGATACAATAGATATATGTATAAAATATAGCCATAATAGATATAATAGATATAGGTATAAAATATAGACATAACATATATAGGTATAATATACAGACATAATAGATATAATAGATATAGGTATGAAATACAGACATAATAGATATTATAGATATGTGTATAAAATATAGACAAAATAGATGTAATGGATATAGATAAAAAATATAGACATAATAGATATAATAGATATCGGTATAAAATGTAGACATAAAAGATATAATAGATAAGGGTATAAAATATAGATATAATAGATATAGGTAAAAAATATGTATATAATAGATAAAGGTATAAAATATAGATATAATAGATATAATTATGAAATATAAATATAATAGATATAATAGATAAAGTTATAAAATATAGATATAATAGATATCGATATAAAATATAGTTTTAATAGATATAGGAATAAAATATAGACATAATAGATATAATAGATATAGTTATAAAATATAGAGATAAAAGATATAAAAGATATAGTTATCAAATATAGACATAATAGAAATAATAGATATAGATATACAATACAGTCATAATAGATATAATAGATATAGGTAAAAAATATAGACATAATATATATAGGTATAAAATATAGACATAAGAGATATAAAAGATATAAGTATAAAATATAGACATAATAGATATAGGTATAAAATATAGACATAATAGATATAGGTATAATATTTAGACATAATAGATATAATAGATATAGGTATAAAATAAAGACGTAATAGATATAGGTATAAAATATAGACATAATAGATATAATAGATACAGATATAAAATATAGACATAATAGATAAAATAGATATAGGTATAAAATAAAGACTAAATAGATATAGGTATAAAATACAGACATAATAAATATAGGTATAAAATACAGACATAATAGATATACCTAAAAAATATAGACATAACAGTTATAATAGATATAGCGATGAAATATAGACGTAATAGATACAATAGATATATGTATAAAATATAGCCATAATAGATATAATAGATATAGGTATAAAATATAGACATAACATATATAGGTATAATATACAGACATAATAGATATAATAGATATAGGTATGAAATACAGACATAATAGATATTATAGATATGTGTATAAAATATAGACAAAATAGATGTAATGGATATAGGTAAAAATATAGACATAATAGATATAATAGATATCGGTATAAAATGTAGACATAAAAGATATAATAGATAAGGGTATAAAATATAGATATAATAGATATAGGTATAACATAGAGACTTAAATGTTAGACCTAATACCATGAAAACCCTAGAAGAAAATCTAGGTAGTACCTTTCAGGACATAGGCATGGGCAAGGACTTCATGTCTAAAACACCAAAAGCAACGGCAGCAAAAGCCAAAATTGACAAATGGGATCTAATTAAACTAAAGAGCTTTGCACAGCAAAAGAAAACTACCA
>NW_022142506.1:0-19205 GCF_007565055.1 Rhinopithecus roxellana
TCAGAGTGAACAGGCAACCTACAGAATGGGAGAAAATTTTTGCTACCTACTCATCTGACAAAGGGCTAATATCCAGAATCTACAAAGAACTCAAACAAATATACGAGAAAAAAACAAACAACCCCATCAAAAAGTGGGGAAAGGATATGAACAGACATTTCTCAAAAGAAGATATTCATACAGCCAACAGACACATGAAAAAATGCTCATCATCACTGGCCATCAGAGAAATGCAAATCAAAACCACAATGAGATACCATCTCACACCAGTTAGAATGGCAATCATTA
Source organism: Rhinopithecus roxellana (assembly GCF_007565055.1). Taxonomy (NCBI): domain Eukaryota; kingdom Metazoa; phylum Chordata; class Mammalia; order Primates; family Cercopithecidae; genus Rhinopithecus; species Rhinopithecus roxellana. The sequence continues at coordinate 289 of NW_022142506.1, forward strand.
AGAAGTCAGGAAACAACAGGTGTTGGAGAGGATGTGGAGAAATAGGAACACTTTTACACTGTTGGTGGGATTGTAAACTAGTTCAACCATTATGGAAAACAGTATGGCAATTCCTCAAGGATCTAGAACTAGATGTACCATTATGACCCAGCCATCCCACTACTGGGGTATATACCCAAAGGATTATAAATTAGTCTACTACAAAGACACATGTACACGTATGTTATTGCGGCACTATTCACAATAGCAAGACTTGGAATCAACCCAAATGTCAATCTGTGACAGACTGGATTAAGAAAATTGTGCACATATACACCATGGAATACTATGCAGCCATAAAAAAGGATGAGTTTGCGTCCTTTGTAGGACATGGATGCAGCTGGAAACCATCATTCTTAGCAAACTATCACAAGAAGAGAAAACCAAACACCGCATGTTCTCACTCATAGGTGGGAACTGAACAATGAGATCACTTGGACTCGGGAAGGGGAACATCACACACTGGGGTCTATCATGGGGAGGGGGGAGGGGGGAGGAGGGAGGGATTGCATTGGGGAATTATACATGATATAAATGATGAATTGATGGGTGCTGACGAGTTGATGGGTGCAGCACACCAACATGGCATAAGTATACATATGTAACAAACCTGCACGTTATGCACATGTACCCTAGAACTTAAAGTATAATAAAAAAAAAAAAAAAAAAAAAAAAAAAAAAAAAAAAAATGTAGACATAAAAGATATAATAGATAAGGGTATAAATATAGATATAATAGATATAGGTAAAAAATATGTATATAATAGATAAAGGTATAAAATATAGATATAATAGATATAATTATGAAATATAAACTATAATAGATATCATAGATAAAGTTATAAATATAGATATAATAGATATCGATATAAAACATAGTTTAATAGATATAGGAATAAAATATAGACATAATAGATATAATAGATATAGTTATAAAATATAGAGATAAAAGATATAAAAGATATAGTTATCAAATATAGACATAATAGAAATAATAGATATAGATATACAATACAGTCATAATAGATATAATAGATATAGGTAAAAAATATAGACATATATATATAGGTATAAAAATATAGACATAAGAGATATAAAAGATATAGTATAAATATAGACATAATAGATATAGGTATAAAATATAGACTAATAGATATAGGTATAATACTTTAGACATAATAGATATAATAGATATAGGTATAAAATGTAGAAAATAATAGATATAATAGATATAGGTATAAAATATACACATAATAGATATAGGTACAAAATATAGACATAAAGATGTAATAGATATACGTATAAAATATACACAGAATAGATATAACAGATATAGGTGTAAAATCTAGACATAAGAGATAGATATAGGTATAAAATATGGTTATAATAGATATAGGTATAAAATATAGATTTAATAGATATAATAGATATAGGTATAAAATATAGACATAATAGCTATAACAGATACAGTTATAAAATATAGACATAATAGTTATAATAGATATAGGTATAAAATATAGACAGATACAGGTACAATATTTAGTCATAATCGATTATAATAGATATAGGTTTAAAATATAGACATAATAGATATTATATATATAGGTATAAAACAGAGACATAATAGATGTAATAGATATAGCTAAAAATATAGACATAAGAGATATTGGTATAAAATATAGACATAATACATATATAGATATAGTTATAAAAATATAGACGTAAATAGGTATTATAGATATAGGCATAAAATAGAAACGTAATAGATATAATAGATATGGGTCTAAAATATAGACATAATAGATATTAATAGATATAGGTATAAATACAGACATAATAGATATGATAGATATAGGTATAAAATATAGACATAATAGATATAATAGACATAGGTATAAAACATAGACATAATTGATATAGTAGATTACAGGTATAAAATATAGATATAATAGATATAGGTATAAATTATAGATATTATAGATATAATAGATGTATGTATAAAAATAGACATAATAGATAGAGGTAAACAAATATAGACAATAGACATAATACGATATAGGTGTTAAAATATAGATATAATAGATATAATTATAATATTGTAAATATAATAGTTATAATAGATAAAGGTATGAAATATAGATATAATAGATATTGGTATAAAATATAGTTATAATAGATATAGGTAGAAAATATAGACATAATAGATATGATAGATATAGGTATACAATATAGACATAATAGATATAATAGATATAGGTGCAAAATATAGACATAATAGATATAGTAGATAAAGGTATAAGATATAGACATAACAGATATAATAGATACAGGTATAAAATAGAGATATAATAGATAGAGGTATAAAATACAGATATAAGAGCTATAATGGATATACGTATAAAATATAGATATAATAAGATATAAGTATAAAATAGAGATATAATGGATATAATAGATATAGGTATAAAATATAGATATAATTGATATAAGTATAAAATGTAAATATAATAGATATAATAGATATATGTATATAATATAGATATAATAGATATAGGTATAATATATAGTTATAATAGATATAGGTGTAAAATATAGATATAATAGATATAAAAGTTATAGGTATAATATATAGACAAAATGTATATAATAGATATAGGTATTAAATATAGACATAATAGGTATAATAGATATCAGTATAAAATATAGACAACATAGATATAGGTACACAATATAGATATTACTATATATAACAGATTTCAGGTATAAAATGTAGACATAATAGATATAAGACATATGTATAAAATATAGACAGAATAGATATAATAGATATAGATATAAAAATACAGGCTTAAAGATCTAATAGATATAGGTATAAATATAGACATAATAGATATAGGAGTAAAATGCAGACACAATAGATATAATAGATAAAGGTATGAAATATAGATATACTAGATATAGGTATAAATATAGATATAATAGATATAATAGATGTACATATAAAATATAGATATAATGATATAGGCATAAAATATAGATATAATAGGATATAATAGATATAAGTATAAAATATAGATGTCATAGACATAATTATAAAATATATACTAATGATATAATAGATACATGTATGAAATATAGATATAAGAAATATAGGTATGAAATATAGTTATAATAGATATGGGTATGAAATATACATATAATAGATATAATAGAGGTATAAAATATTGACAATACATATAATAGATATAGGTATGAAATGTAGATATAATGAATATAATAGATATAGGTATAACATATAGACATAATAGATATAATAGATATATATATAAAATACAAACATAATAGATATAATAGATATAGGTACAAAATATATACATAATATATATAGGTATTAAATAGAGACATAATAGATAAAAAAGATATACGTATAAATATAGACATAATAGGTATAGGTCTACAATACAGACATAATGCATATAATAAATATGGGTATAAAATAGAGACATAATATATATAGGTATAAAATATAGACATAATAGATATAATAGATATTGCTATAAATATAGACATAAAAGATATCATAGATGTACGTATAAGAATGCTGGTGATTTAGAGATATAATAGATATAGGTATAAAATATAGATATAAAATACATAATAGATATAGGTATAAAATATAGATTTAATAGATATCTGTAAAAAATATAGTTATAATAGATATAGGTATAAAATAATAGACAGAATTGTATTATATAAGATATAGGTATGAAATATAGAACATTAATCGAATCTAATAGATATACCGTCTTATAAATAAAGCCATCATAGCTATTAATAGATTATAGGTATAAAATGCAAGACATAATGATATAATAGATATAGGTAAAACTATCGACAAATAATGAGATAATAGGTATAACGTATAGTCCATAATAGATATAATAGATATCGGTATATTAATATAGACAATAATACATACAAGATATAGGTATAAATATAGATCTAATTTAGATACAGTAGATCATAGGGAATAAAATATTAGACATAATTAGATATATAAGATATTAGGTATTAAATATAGGACATAAGAGATTACAAATATATTAGCTATAAATATAGACATAATAGATATGATAGATGTAGGGAATAAAATATACATAATAGGATTGATAATAGCTATAGGTATAAAATATAGACATAATAGATTATAATTAGATATAGGTATAAATATAGACTAATTGAATCTAGGTATAAATGTAGACATAATAGATATGGGTTTGTAATGTTTAGACTAATTGATAAAATAGTTATAGGATAATATAGACATAATAGTTATAATTGATATAGGATAAAATATAGACATAATATATATACGTATAAAAATAGACATAAAGATAATAGATATATGTATAAAATATACACAGAAATAGATGTAATAGAGGTTGTAAAAATATAGACATAATAGATATAATATAAAATATAGACATAATATATAGTTATGAAATATAGGACATAATTAGATAAAATAGAAATAGGTGTCAAATATAGACATAATATATAGTTATTAAAATATAGACATAATAGTTATAATAGATATAGGTATGAAATATAGACATAATAGATAGAGGTATAATATTTCGCCCATAACAGATCTAATAGGTATAGGTATGAAATAGACATAATAGATATAATAGATATAGGTATAAAATATACTAATAATAGATATAGGTATAAAATATAGATATAATATATATAATAGTTATAGGTATAAATAAAGACATAATAGATACAGGTATAAAAACCAGAGATCATAGATATAGGTATAAAATATAGACATAATAGATTACCTATAGAATATAGACATAACAGTTTATAATAGATGTAGGTATAAAATTATAGACATAATAGGTACAATAAATAGACGTATAGATATTAGCCATAAGAAATATATAGATATAGGTATAAAATATAGACATAATAGATATAGGTAAATTATATAGACATAATAGATATAATAGATATAGGTATGAAATACAGACATAATAGATATTATAGATATAGGCATAAAATATAGACTCAATAGATGTAATAGACATAGGTTTAAAATATAGACATAATAGATATAATAGATATCGGTATAAAATATAGACATAAAAGTATAATATTATAGGGGTATAAAATATACACAAATAGATATAGGATAAAAATATAGAAATAATAAATATAGGTATAATATTAGACATAATAGATATAAGAGATATAGGTATAAAATATGGACATAATAGATATACTAGATATAGGTATAAAATATACACATAATAGATATAATAGGACACAGGTATATAATATATATATAACAGATATAAGCATAAAATATTATAATAGATATAATAGAGGTACGTATAAAAAATAGATATAATAGATACAGGTATAAAATACAGGACAATAGATATAAAAAGATATAGGTAGAAAATATAGATATAATAGATATAATTATAAAAAATATAAATATAATAGATACATTGATTATAGTTATGAAATATAGACGTAATAGATATTAGAGATATAGGAATAAAATATAAACATAATAATAGATATGGGTATAAAATATAAACATAATAGATATAATAGTTATAGGTATGAAATACAGACATAATAGATATAATAGGTATAGATATAAAATATAGACATAATAGATATGATATATATAGGTATAAAATACAGACATAATAGATTTGATAGATTTAGGTATAAAATAGAAACATAATAGATATAATAGAAATAGGTATAAAATATAGACATAATACGTATATAGACATAGGTATAAAACATAGACATAATAGGTATAATAGATACAGGTATAAAATATAGATAGAAGAGATATAGGTATAAAATATAGATATAATAGATATAATAGAGCATAATAGATATAATAGATATAGGTATAAGATATAGATACCATAGATATAATGGATATGGGTATCAAATATACATATAATAGATATACGTATAAAATACAGATATAGTGGATATAATAGATATAAGTATGAAATATAGACATAATAGATATAATAGATATAGGTTTAAAATATAGACATGATAGATATAATCGATAAAGATATAAAATATAGACATAATAGATATAATAGATATTTGTATAAAATATAGACATATGAGACATAGGTATAAAATATAGACATAATAGATATAATACATATAGGTAAAAAATATGGACATAAGACGTATCATAGATATAGGTGTAAAATATAGACACAATAGATGTAATAGATATAGGTATAAAATACAGACATAATTGATGTAGGTATACAATATAAACATAATAGATATAATAGATGTAGGTATGAAATATAGACATAATAGATACAATAGATATAGATATAAACTATAAACATAATAGATATAATCGATACAGTTTTAAAGTATAGACATAATAGATATAATAGACATAGGTATGAAATAAAGTCATAATAGATATAGGTATAAAATACAGACATAATAGATATAATAGATATAGGTATAAAATATAGACATAATAGGTATAATAGATATAGGTATAAAATATAGAGATAATAGATATAATAGATGTAGGTGTAAAATGTAGACATAATAGATATAATAGATATAGGTATAACATATATGCATAATAGACATAATAGAGATATAACATATAGACATAATAGATATAATTGATAGAGTTATAAAATATAGACATAATAGATATAATAGAAATAGGTATAACATATAGGCATAATAGAAATATAAATACAGGTATAAAATATAGACATAATAGATATAATAGATATAGGTATCAAATATAGATATAAATAGGTATAAATATAGTTATAATAGATATCGGTATAAAATATAGACGTTAGAGATATAATAGATATAGGTATGAAACATAGACACAATAGATATGATATATATGGGTATAAAATATAGACATAATACATATGATAAATATACTTAAAAAATATAGACATAATTTATAATAGATATAGGTATAAAAAATAGACATAATAGATATAACAGATATACGTATAAAATATAGACATAAAAGATAAAATAAAGACATAATAGATATAGGTATGAAATATAGACAAAAGATATAGTAGATATAGGTATAAAATATAGACATAATAGATATAGATATAAAATATAGATACAATGGAATAGATAGAGGTATAAAATATGGACATAATAGATATAGGTATAAAATATATACATAATAGATATAAGAGATATAGATATAAAATATTGACATCAAAGTTATAATAGATATAGGTGTAAAATAAAGACATAATATATATGGGTATAAAATACGGACATAATCGATATCGGGATAAAATATAGACATAATACATACCTATAAAATATAGACTTATCAGTTATAATAGATATAGGTATAAAATATAGACATAAGAGATATAATAGATATAGTTATTAAATATAGACATAATAGATATAATAGATATAGGTATAAATATAGACATAATAGATGAAGGTATAAAGCATAGACATAATAGATATAATAGATACAGGTATGAAATACAGACATAATAGATATTATAGATATTGGTATAAAATATAGACAAAATAGATGTAATAGACATAGGTATAAAATGTAGACATAATAGATATAATAGATATCAGTATGAAATATACACATAAAAGATATAATAGATAGGGGTATAAAATATAGATATAATAGATATAGGTATAAAATATCGATATAAACCATATAATAGATATACCTATAAAATATAGATATAATACATGTATGTATAAAATATAGATATAATAGATATACCTATAAAATATAGATATAATGAATATCATTATAAAATATAAATATTAGATATAATTGATAAAGGTAATAAACATAGATATAAGAGATATAATAGATATAGGTATAAAATATAGCCATAATAGATATAATAGATAAAGGTATAAAATATAGACAAAATAGATGTAATAGACATAGGTATAAAATATATACATACAGGTATAAAATATAGATATAATTGATATAATAGATATACATACAAAAAATTGATATTATAGATACAGGTATAAAATATAGACAGGATATAATAGATATAGGTATAAAATATAGATATATAGATATAGGTATAAAATATAGTTATAATAGATATAGGTACAGATTATAGAATAGATATAATAGATATAGGTATAAAATATAGACATAATAGATATAAGAGATATAGGTATAAACTATAGATATAATAGATATAATGGATATAGGTATCAAATATATATATAATATACACAGGTATAAAATATAGATATAGTGGATATAATCAATATAGGTATGAAATATAGACATAACAGATATAATAGATATAGGTATAAATATAGACATAATAGATATAATAGATAAAGGTGTAAAATGTAGACATAATAGATATAATAGATGTAGGAATAAAATATAGACATAACAGATATAAAAGATATAGGTATAAAAGGAGACATAGGTATAGGTATAAAATAGAGACATAATAGATATAATAGATATAGGTATAAAACATAGACATAATGGATATAGGTATAAATTATAGACGTAATAGATATAATAGATATAGGTATAAAATATAGACATAATAGATATAATAGGTATAGGTATGAAATATAGACATAATAGATAATAGATATATTTATAAGATATAGACATAATAGATACAATAGATATAGGTATAAAATATAGACAGTAGATATAATAGATATAGGTGTAAAATATGGACATATCAGATAAAATAGACATAGGTATACAATATAGACATAATAGATATAATAGATACAGTTATAAAATATAGACATAATATATATAATAGATATAGGTATAAAATATAGACATTATAGATATAATTAATATAGGTATAAAATATACACATAATAGATATAATAGATATAGGTATAAATATAGACAAAATAGATATAAAAGATATAGGTACTAAAAATAGACATAACACATAGAGTTATAAATATAGACATAATAGATATAGGTATAAAATATAGACATAATAGATATAATAAATATATGTATAAAATAAAATTAAAAATATAGGTATACAATGTAGACATAATAGAATATATATAGGTATAAAATACAGGCATAATAGATATAGTAGAGGTATAAAATATAGACATATTTGATCTAATTGATAGAGTTATAAAATATAGACATAATAGATAAATAGATAGAGGTATAAATATAGACATAATAGATATATAGATATAGGTATGAAATATAGACATAATAGATACAATAGATATAGGTAAAATATAGACATAGAGGTATAAAATATAGATATTGATATAATAGATATACATACAAAAATAGATTATAGATACAGGTATAAAATACAGACAGTAGATAAATAGATATAGGTTAAAATTATAGATATAATAGATATAGTATAAAAAATATAGTTAATAGATATAGGTACAGATTATAGAGAAATAGATATAATAGATAGGTTATAAAATATAGACATAAAATATAAAGAGTTAGGTAAAATATAGATATAATAGATAAAATGGATATAGGTCTCAAATATAATATAATAGACATAGGTATAAATATAGATTATGTGGATGTTAATAAATTATAGGTATGAAAGATAGAACATAAACAGATATAATAGATATAGGTATAAATATAGACAGAATAGAATAATAGGACACGAATAAAATAAGACATATATGTATAATGATATGGTATAAAAGGTAGACCTAATAGAATAGGTATTAATTATAGGACCGAATAGATATATAGATATAGGTATACAATTATAGACATCATAGATATAATAGGTATAGGTATGAAATAGACCTAATAGAGATTAATAGATATATTTTATTAAGATATAGACATAATAGCTACAATAGATATAGGTATAAATATAGACATAATAGATATAATAGATAGAGGTGTAAATTGGACATTCAGATATAAAATAGATATAGGTATACAATATAGGACATAATAGATATAATAGATACAGGTATAAAAATATAGAATAATAGATATAATAGATATAGGTATAAATATAGACATAATAGATTAATTGATATAGGTATAAATATACAATAATAGATATAATAGATATAGGTATAAAATATAGACAAATAGATAAAAAGATTAGGTACTAAAAAATAGACATAACAAATATAGTTATAAATATAGACATAATAGATATAGGTATAAAATATAGAATATAGATAGAATAAATATAGGCAATAAAAAGAAAGCCTTACATAAGTATAGGATACAAGGTAAACATAATAGAGATAATATATATAGTATAAACTATAGCAAATAGATCTACTAGAGGTATTAAAATTAGAGACATATTGATATAATGAGAGAGTATAAAATATGACAAATAGATATAATAGATAGAGGTATAAATATAGACATAATAGAATAATAGATATAGGTATGAAATATAGACATTATAGATACAATAGATATAGGTTATAAAATAACATAGTAGATATAATAGATATAGGTAAAAAATATAGACAGACTAGATATAGGGAAAAAAATATAGACATAATAGATATAATAAATTATAGGTACTAAATTAGACATAATAGGAAGGTATAAATATAGAACAATAGATATAGGCATAAAATATCGACAAATAGATATAAAAGATATAGGTATTGAACTACAGACATAATAGGATAGTGGATATAAAATATAACAAAGAGATATAATAGATCTATGGTATAAAATACAGAATAATAATAATATACGATACAGGTATAAAATATAGACATAATAGATTACAGGGAATAAAGTAGAGACATAATATATTGAGGATAAAATATAGACATAATAGATTAGCGATATAGGGATGTAAACATAGACATATCATACAATATTTGATATACGTATACAATATAGACATAATAGATATAATAGTATAGGGATAAAAATAGAGCCATAATAGATGTAAGAAAGATAGGTATGATGATAGAGGAATAATAGATTTATAGATATAGGTACAAAATATAAACATAATAGATATAATAGAAATATTATAAACATTAGACCTAATAGATATAGGTTTAAAATATAGAGATAATAGATATTAGATATAAAAATATAGACGTAAATAGATGTAATAGATATCGGTATAAACTATAGATATAATAGAATATTAGTTATAAAATTGAATATAACAGATTCAAAAGAGATAGGTAAAAATATACATATAATAGAATCGGTATAACATATAGAACATAATAGGTCTAAACAGATATGGTGATAAAATATAGACATAATAGATATAATAGTATAGGTATGAAATATAGATATAATAGAATACTTGAGTATAGGTACAAATATAGTAAAATAGATATAGTCTAAATATAGATATAATAAAATACGTATAAAAAAGTTACATAATATGTATAAAATAGGACTATAATAGATATAATGATACAGATATAAAAATATAGATATCACAGATTAAAATAATAAAATATAAATAACTAGATATAATAGATATAGGCATAAAATAAAGATATAATAGATATAGGTATACAATACAGTTATAAGAGTAAGGTATAAATTTTTTATCGATCTAATACATATAATAGATAGAGTATAAATATAGACATAATAGAGATACGTATCAACATTGCACATAATAGTTATATAGACATAGAGTATAAAATATAGACAAAAAGATAAAATAGATATAGGTATAAATACCAGACATAATAGATATAGGTATAAAATATAAACATAATAGATATAATAGATATAGGTATAAAGTATAGACATAATAAATATAATAGATATAGGTATACAATATGGACAATATTGATATAACAGATGTATGTATAAAATAGATATAATAGAATTACGTATAAAATATAGGTATAATAAATATAATTATAAAATATAAATATAATAGAATATAGATAAAGGTTATAAAACATAGATATAGAGATATAATAGATATAGGTATAAAATATAGCCATAATAGATATAATAGATATAGCTATAAAATATAGACATAATAGATTAGGTATAAATATAGACATAATAGATATAAGAGTTACAGGTATGAAATACAGACATAATAGATATAGTATATATAGGTATAAATATAGACAAATAGATGTCTAGACATAGGTATAAAATATAGACATACAGGTATAAATATAGATATACAGATATAATAGAAATACATATAAAAATAGATATAATAGATACAGGTAAAATAAGACAGTAGATAATAGATATAGGTTAAATATAGATATAATATATACGTATAAATATAGTTAAAATAGATATAGGTACAGATTATAGATACAATAGAATCAATAGTATAGGTTAAAATATAGACATAAAAGATATGATTGATATAGGCATAATCTATAGATATAATAGATATAATGGTTATAGGTATAAAATATAGATATAATAGATATAGGTATAAATATAGATATAGTGGATATTAACAAATATAGTTATGAAATATAGACATAACAGATATAACATTTATAGGTATAAATATAGACATAATAGATATATAGATACCGATATAAAATATAGACATAATACACATAATGGATATTAGGTATAAATAGTAGACATAATAGATATAGGTATAAATATAGACCTAATGGATATAATAGATAATATAGGTATACAATATAGACATAATAGATATAACAAATATAGTTATGAATAGAGGACATAAGAGATTTTATAGATACAGGTATAAAATATAGACTTAAAGGATATAATCGACATAGGTATAGAATATAGACATAATAGATATAGATATATGTGTGAAATATAGACATAATAGATATAGTATGAATATAGAACATAGAATATATAATGGATATAGATACACATATAGACATAATATATAGTATTAAATATACAGAAAATAGATATAATAGATATAGGGTAAATATAGACATAACACATAGTTATAAATATAGACATAGTTAAAAAGATATAGGTTTACAATATAGACATAATAGATATAGGTATAATATTCAGACATAATAGATATAATAGATATATGTATGATAAATATAATAGAGATAATAGATATAGGAATAAAAATATAACATAAAGATATAGGCATAAATTGAGACATAATAGATATAATAGATATAGGTATAAAATATAGACATTATAGATATAGGTATAAATATAGACATAATAGATTTAATAGATATAGGTATAAAACATTGATATAATAGATATAATAGATATAGGTAAAAAATAAGACATAGTAGATATAATAGATATAGGTATAAAATATAGACATAATAGATATAATAGATAGTTATAAAATATAGACGTAATTGATATATAGATATAGGATATTAAATATAAACATAACAGATATAATAGACATGGGATTAAACGTAGACATAATAGATATAATGGATACAGGTATAAAATATAGATGTAATAAATATAGGTAAAAATTAGATATAATAGATTTAATAGATAGACATAATAGATATAATAAAATAGATGTAAAATATAGATAAGAGATATATTGGATATGAGTATCAAATAACATATAAAGTATAGGTATAAAATATAGATATCGTGGATATAATAGATATAGGTATAAAATATAGACATAGATATAGGTATAAAATATAGATCATAAAGATATAATAGAAGATATACAATATAGACATAATAGATATAATAGATATAGGTATAAAAGATAGACATAATAGATATAGGTATAAAATAAACATAATAGATATATAGATTACAGGTAAAATATAGACAAAATAGATATAATAGATATAGGTATAAATTATAGACATATCGATATAATAGATACAGGTATAAATATAGATATAATAGATATAAGTATAAAATATAGATATAATAGATATACGTATAAAAAATAGATGTAATTGATACAGGTATAAAATATAAACAATAATATAATAGATACAGGTATAAAATATAGATTAATAGATATAATTTTAAAATATAAATGTAATAGACACAATTGATATAGGTAAAAAACACAGATGTAATGTATATAGGTATAAAATATGGTTATAATAGATATAGGTATAATATAGATATAATGGATATGAGATACAGGTATAAAATATAGACATAATAGCTATAACAGATATAGGTATAAAATATAGTATATTAGATATAATAGATATAGGTATAAAATATAGACAGAGTAGATATAATAGATATAGGTATAAAATATAGACATAATAGATATCGGTATAAAATATAGACATAATAGATATAATAGATATAGGTTTAAAATTACACATAACTGGTATAAAAATATAGGTATGAAATAGAGCCATAATAGATATAGGTATAAAATATCACGTAATAGATATAATAGATATATGTATAAGATATAGACATAATAGATGTAATAATAAAGTAATAAAATACAGACATAATTAAAATGGGTATAAAATATGGACAAAATAGATATAACAAATAAAGATATAAAATATGGACCTAATAGATACAATAGATATAGGTAAAAAATAGACATAATAGATATATGTATAAAATATAGACAAAAATAGATATAGGTATAAAATATAGACATGGATATAATAGATATAGGTATAAAATGTAAATATAATAGATTTAGAGAGAGTATAAAATATAGACGTAATAGGTATAATACATATAGGTGTAAAATATAGACATAATGGATATAATAGATAGGTACAAAATATAGATAATAGAATATAGAAAGAGAAAAAATATAGGCATAATAGATATAGGTATAAATACAGACATAATAGATATAGATATGAAATATAGATATAATAGATTTAATAGAAGTGTTATTAATACACACTAATAGATATATTAGATATAGGTAAAAATATACATATAGATATAATCGATAAGTATAAAATATAGATATATAGCTATCGGTAAAAAATATACACATTAGATAGATAGGTATAAAATATAGACATAGATATAATAGATATAGGTATAAAATATAAACATAATACATATAATAGAGATGGGTATAAAATATAGATGTAATAGATATATAGATACAGTTGTAAAATATAACATAGTAGATAATAGATATAGGTATGAGATATAGATACATTAGATAAATAGATATAGGTACAAAAATAGACACAATAGATATAATAGATATATGTATAGAGATAGACATAATCGATATAATAGATATAGGTATAAAATAGACTAATGGATATAATATTAGGTATAAAATAAAAACATAATAGATACAACGATATGGATAAAATAGACGTAAAGATAAAGGTATAAAAATACAGACATAATAGATATAATAGATTAGTATAAGATGTAGACATAATCAATAACTATATATAGGTATAAAATATAGACATAATAGATATAGGTATAATCTTTAGACAATAGATATAATAGATACAGGTAAAAACATATAGACATAATAGATATAATAGATATACGTAAAATATCACATAAAAGTTTATAATAGATTAGATACAAAACATAGACATAATAGATATAATAGATAGAGGTATAAAAATATAGATATAATAGATATAGGTATATAATATAGATATATAGATAGACATAATAGATATTGGTAAAAAATATAGATATAATAGATATATGGATATGGGTATCAAATACACCTATAAGAGATACAGGTATCAATATAGATATAGTGCAAATAATAGATGTAGGTATAAAATATAGACATAATAGACATAACAGATATAAGTATAAAACATAGACATATAGATATATAGATAAAGATATAAACTATAGACATAAACACATATAGATATTGGTATAAAATATAGATATAAGAGGTATATAGATGTAGGTATAAAATATAGATATAATAGATATAGGTATAAAATGTCGATATAATAGATATAATAGATATACGTAAAATATAGATATAATAGATATTGGATAAATATAGATATAATAGATATAATTATAATATAAATATAATAGACATAATATATAAAGGTATAAAAATTAGATATAGTAGATATCGTTATAAAACTAGTTATAACAGATATAGGTATAAATATAGATATAATAGATAATAGATATAGGTATATATATGACTAATAGATAATAGATATAGGTAGAAAATATAGACAATAGATATAATAGATATAGGTAAACAATACAGACATAATTGATATAATAGATATAGGTAAAAATGTAGACATAATAAATATAATAGATATAGGTATAAATATAGACATAATAGATATAATAGATATATGAATAAAATATAGACATAATAGATATAATAGATATAGGTATAAATATAGGCAGAATAGATATAGATATAAAATACAGACATAATAGATATAATAGACATAGGTATAAAATATACACTTAATAGATATAATGATATAGGTATAAAATGTGACATAATAGATATAATAGTATAGGTATAAAATATAGACGTAATAGATATAGGTAAAATATATAACATAATAGATATAAGAGATATAGTTATAAAATACAGACATTATAGTTATAATGGATATAGGTATAAAATATGACATGATAGATTAATATAATAAATATAAAATATAGACTTAATAGATATAATAGATATAGGTAAAAATGTAGACTAATAGAATAATAGTTATCGGTATAATATCTAGACATAATAGGTATAATAGATACACGTATAAAATATAGACATAATAGATATAGGTATAAAATATAGATATAATAGATAATAGATATTGTTTAAGAAATAGATATAATATATACAGGTATGAAATATAGACAATAGATATAATAGATATAGGTAGGAAATATAGATATAATAGATATAATTGTAAAATATAAATATAATAGATATAATAGATATAGGAAAAAATAAAGATATAGGATATAGGTATAAAATATGGTTATAATATATATAAGTATAAAATATAGAATAATAGATATAATAAATATAGGCAGAAATAAGACATAATAGATATGATAGATATATGTATAAATATAGATATAATAGATATAATAGATATAGGCATAAAATATAGATATAATAGGTATAGGTATAAAATACAGATATAATATGTAATAGATACAGGAATAAAATGTCGATATAATAGATATAATTATAAAAAATAAAAATGATAGATATAATAGATATACGTATCCAATAGAGAGACAATAGATTAGATATAAATATAATAATAGATATAGGGATAAAATATAAATATAATAGATAAAATAGACATAGGTATAAATATAGATATAAAACATAATAGATATAGGTATTAAATATAGACATAATAAATATAATAGATATAGGAATACAATATACATAATGATATAATAGACAGTTATAAAATAAAGACATCATAGATATAATAGATATAGGTGTAAAAATATAGACATAATAGATGTCATAGATATAGATATGAAATATAGACAAAGATATAATAGATATAGATATAA
The DNA here is from genome assembly GCF_007565055.1 of Rhinopithecus roxellana. NCBI lineage: Eukaryota > Metazoa > Chordata > Mammalia > Primates > Cercopithecidae > Rhinopithecus > Rhinopithecus roxellana. The sequence goes on from NW_022142506.1 coordinate 17,846, forward strand.
AATGTAGACATAATAGATATAAAAGATAAAGTTATACAGTATAGACATAATAGATATAATACATATAGGTATAAAATAAAGACATAATAGATATAGGTATAAAATACAGACATAATAGATATAGGTATAAATATAGACATAATAGATATACTCATAAAATATAGACATAACAGTTATAATAGATATAGGTAGAAATATAGACATAATCGATTATAATAGATATAGGTATAAATACAGCCATAATAGATATAATAGATATAGTGTGTAAAATATAGAATAATGGATACGTATAAAATATAGACTAATAGATATAATAGATATAGATATAAATATAGATAAAATAGATATACGTGAAAATATAGATTAATAGATATAACATATAGGTATAAAATATACATATAATAAATATAGGTGTAAAATATAGATAAGAGTTATAATAGATATAGTTATAAAATGTAGATTAATAGATACAGTTATAAAATATAAATATAACAGATACAATAGATATAGGTATAAAATATAGATAAAATAGTTATAGGTATAAAATATAGACATATAGTTATAATAGATATAGGTATATAATATAGACATAATAGATAATATATATAGCTATAAAATATAGACATAATAGATATAATAGACATAGGAATAAAATATAGACATATACATATAGTTATAAAATATAGATATAATTGATATAGGTATAAAATATAGACATAATAGATATAATAGTTATAGGTATAAATATAGATATAATGATATAGGTATAAAATATAGAAATAATATATATAATAGATATACGGATAAAATATAGATATAATAGGTATAGGTATAAAATATAGATATAATAGATAATAGATACAGGAATAAAATATAGATTTAATAGATATAATTATAAAAAATAAAAAAATTGATATAATAGATATAGGTATAAAGTAGAGATACAATAGATATAGGTATTAAATATAAGTATAATAGATATAAGTATAAAATATAAATATAATCGATATAATAGATATATAAAATATAGACATACTAGATATAATAGATAGGTATTAATATAGACTAATAGATATAGATATAGGTATATATTAGAGACATAATAGATATAATAGATATAAGTATAACATATAGACATAATAGATATAATATATATAGGAATGAAATACAGAATAATAGATACTATAGATATAGGTATAAATTATAGAAAAGAGATGTAATAGACATAGGTATAAAATATAGACATAAGAGATATAATAGATATAGGTGTGAAATATAAACATAATAGATAATTGAGAGAAGTATAAAATATAGACATAATAGATATATGTATAAAATACAGACATCATAGATATAATAG
>NW_022142507.1:0-30631 GCF_007565055.1 Rhinopithecus roxellana
GCACCCATCAATCGTCATCATTTATCTCATGTATAACTCCCCAATGCAATCCCTCCCTCCTCCCCCCCTCCCCCCTCCCCATGATAGGCCCCAGTGCGTGATGTTCCCCTTCCCAAGTCCAAGTGATCTCATTGTTCAGTTCCCACCTATGAGTGAGAACATGCGGTGTTTGGTTTTCTGTTCTTGTGATAGTTTGCTAAGAATGATGGTTTCCAGCTGCATCCATGTCCCTACAAAGGACGCAAACTCAATCTTTTTTATGGCTGCATAGTATTCCATGGTGTATATGTGCCACATTTTCTTAATCCAATCTGTCACCGATGGCCTTACAAGAGACCCTGAAGGAAGCCCTAAACATGGAAAGGAACAACCGGTACCAGCCATCGCAATAACATGCCAAAATGTAAAGACCATCGAGGCTAGGAAGAAACTGCATCAACTAACGAGCAAAATAACCAGTTAATATCATAATGGCAGGTTCAAGTTCACACATAACAATATTAACCTTAAATGTTAATGGACTAAATGCTCCATTTAAGAGTCACAGACTGGCAAACTGGATAAAGAGTCAAGACCCATCAGTCTGCTGTATTCAGGAGACCCATCTCACATGCAGAGTATGTTTTATACCTATATCTATTATATCTATTATGTCTATATTTTACACCTATATCTATTATATCTATTATGTCTATATTTTAAACATATATCATATCTACTATGTCTATATTTCATACCTATATCTATAATATCTATTACGTCGATATTTTATAACTATCTCTATTATGCCTATTATGTCTGTATTTTGTAACTATATCTATTATCTCTATATTTTATACCTATGTCTATGATATCTATTATGTCTATGTTTTATACGTATATCTATTATATCTATTATGTCTATAATTTATACGTATATCTATTATACCTATTATGTCTCAATATTGTACCTATATCTATTATGTCTATATTTTATACCTATATCTATTATAACTATTATGTCTATATTTTATAAGTATATCTGTTATAGCTATTATGTCCATATTTTATACCTATATCTATTATATCTATTATACCTATATTTTATACCTATATCTATTATAATAATATTTTATACCTATTTACATTATATCTATGTTTTTTACCTATATCAATTATATCTATTACATTTATCTTTTTTATCATTATAACTATTATATCTATATTTAATATGTTTATGCGTATATATATTATATCTATATTTTATACTTATATCTGTTATATCTGTCTATATTTTATACCTATATCTATTATATCTATTTTGTCTGTATTTTATCAATCTATCCATTATATCTATTATGTCTATATTTTATAACTCTATCAATTATATCTATTATGTCTATATTTTCTCCCTCTATTATATCTATTATGTCTATATTTTATACCTATATCTATTATATCTATTATGTCTGTATATTATACCTGTATCTATTATATCTATTATGTCTTTATTTTATGTCTATATCTATTATATCTATATTTTATACTTATATCTATTTTAACCATATTTTATACCTATATCCATTATAACTATATTTTTCACCTATATCTATTATATCTATTATATTTATATTTTATAATTATATCTATCATATCTATATGTTATACCTATATCTATTATATCTATTGTCTATACTTTATACCTGTATCTATTATATCTATTTTTTATACATATATCTATTATATCTATTATGTCTATATTTTACACCTATATCTATTATATCTATATTTTGTCCCTGTATCTATTATATCTATTATGTCTATATTTTATACCTATATCTACTATATCTATTATGTCTATATTTTATACCCATATCAATTATATCTATTGTGTCTATATTGTATACCTATATCTATTATATCTATTATGTTTATATTTTATAATTATATCTATTACATCTATATTTTATACCTGTAACTATTATATCTATCTATATTTTATATCTATATCTATTATATTTATATTTTATACGCATTTCTTTTATATCTATTATGTCTATATTTTATACCTATATCTATTATATCTATATTTTACACCTGTATCTATATATGCCTATATTTTATACCCAAATCTCTCATATATATTATGTCTTTATTTTATACCAGTATCTATTATATCTATATTTTACACCTATCTCTATTATGTCTTCATTTTATACCTATATAGATTATATCTTTTATGTCTATATTTTACACCTATATCTATTTTATCATTTATGTTTGTATTTTACAACTATACCTATTATGTCTATATTTTATACCTATATCTATTATACCTATTATGTCTATATTTTATACCTATATCTATTATAACTATTATCTCTATATTGTATAAATATATCTGTTGTATCTATTCTGTCTATATATTATACCTATATCTATTAAGTCTCCATTTTATACCTATATCTATTATATCTATTATGTCCATATTTATACCTATATCTATTATGTCTATATTTTATACCTATGTCTATTATATCTATTATATCTATATTTTATACCTTTATATATCATATGAATTATGTCTATATTTTATACCCATATATATCATATCTATTATGTCTGTTTTATACCTGTATCTATTATACCTACAATGTCTATATTTTATACCTATACCTTCTATATCTATTATATCTGTATTTTATACCTATATCTGTTATATCCATTATATCTATATATTATACCTGTATCTGTTAATTCTATATTTTGTACCTATATCTATTATATCTACTATGTCTATATTTTATACGTATATCTATTATATCTATTATGTCTATATTTTATACCTGTATCTATAATATCTATTATGTCTATATTTTATACCTATATATATTATATCTATTATGTCTATATATTAACTATATCTGTTATATCTATTATGTCTATATTTCATACCAATATCTATTATATCTATTATGTCTATATCTATTGTATCTATCATGTCTATATTTTATACCTGTATCTATTATATCTATTATGTCTATGTTTTATACCTATATCTATTATATCTATATTTTATACCTATATCTATTATGTCTATATTTCATACCTAATCTATTATATCTATTATGTCTATATATTATACCTATATGTATTATAGCAATTTTGTCTATATTTTATACCTATATCTATTATATTTATTATATTTATATTTTATAATTATATCTATTATATCTAAATTTTATACCTCTTATATCTATATTTTATATCTGTATCTATTATACCTATATTTTATACTTATGCCTACTATATCTATTATGTCTACATTTATACCTATGTCTATTACATCTATTATGTGTATATATTACACCCATACTTATTATATCTATTATGTCTAGGTTTTATACATCTATCTATTGTATCTATTATGTGTATATTTAATACCTATATCTATTATGTCTATCATGTGTATATTTTATACCTTATCTATTATATCTATATTTGATGACTAAATCAACTGTATCTATATTTTATACGTATATCTATTATATCTATTATATCTATATTTTATATGTATATCTATTTTATCTATATTTCATCCCTTTATCTATTATATCTATTATCTCTGTATTTTACTCCTATGTCTATTTTGTCTATATTTTATACCTATATGTATTATATCTATTATGTCTATATTTTATACCTATATCTATCTATTATGTCTATATTTTATACCTATATCTATTATATCTATTCTGTCTATATTTTATACCTATATCTATTATGTCTTTATTTTATACCTATATCTATTATATGTACATTTTATACCTATATCTATTATAACCATATTTTATACCTAAATACATTATATCTATGTTTTTTACCTATATAAATTATATCTATTATATTTATATTTTTTATAATTTTATCTATTTTATCTATATTTTATACGTATATCTATTATATCTATTGTCTGTATTTTATACCTGTATCTATTATATCTATTTTTTATATGTATATCTATTATATCTATTATATCTGTCTTTTATACTTATATCCACTATATCTATATTTTATACCTGGATCTATTATATCTATTATGTGTATATTTTATACCTATATCTATTATATATATTATGTGTATATTTTATACCTATATCTATTATGTCTTTATTTTATACCACATCTTTTATATCTTTTATGTCTATATTTTATACCGATATCTATTGTATCTATTATGTCTATATTTTATACCTATGTCTATTGCATCTATTATGTCTTTATTTCATACCTGTATCTATTATAACTGTTATGTCTATATTTTACAGGTATATCTATTATGTCTATATATTACACCTCTATCTATGATGTGTGTATTTCATACCTATATCTATTATGTCATTATTTTATACGTATATTTATTATATATATTATATCTTTATTTTATACCTATATCTATTATTTCTATATTTTATACCTATATCTATAATGTCTATATTTTATACCTTTATCTATTATATCTATTATGTCTATATTTTATACCTATATCTATTATGTCTATACTTTATACCTATATCTATTATATCTATGATGTCTAGATTTTATAACTGTCTATTATATCTATTATGTTTATATTTTATACCTATATCTATTATATGTATTATGTCTATATTTTATACCTATATCTATGATATCTATTATGTCTATATCTATTATGTCTATTATGTCTGTATTTTACACCTATATCTATTATATCTATTATGTCTGTATTTCATACGTATATCTATTATATCTATATTTTATACCCTTATCTATTATATCTATTATGTCTATATTTTATACCTATATCTATTATATCTATTATGTCTTTATTTTATACCTACATCTATTATATCCATTATATCTATATTTTATAACTATATCTATTATATCTATTTTTTATAACTATGTGTATTGTATTTATTATATCTATATTTTATAACTATGTCTATTATATCTATTATAACTATATTTTATGCCTATATCTATTGTATATATATTTCATACCTATATCGATTATATCTATTATGTCTATATTTTATACCAGTATCTGTATCTATGATATGCATATTTTATACCTATATCTATGATATATATTTTATCCATATTTTATACCTATATCTATTATATCTATTATATCTATATTTGATACCTATATCTATTATGTCTATATTTTATACCTATATCTATGGTATCTATTATGTCTATATTTTATGCCTATATCTATTATGTTTATATTTGATACCTGTATCTATTATATGTATTTTCTATATTTTTTATCTCTATGTGTATTATCTATATTTTAAACCTATATCTATTATATCTATTATGACTATATTTTATAACTATACCTATTATGTCTATTATGTCTATATTCTGTACCTATATCTGTTATATCTATTATGTCTATATTTTATTCCTCTATATATTATGTCTATATTTTATACCTATATCTATGATATATATTATGTCTACATTTTATACCTATATCGATTATATGTATTATGTCTATATTTTATACCTATATCTATTATGTTTATATTTTATAACTATATCTATTATATCTATTATGTCTGTATTTTATACCCATTTGTATCATATCTATTATGTCTGTTTTATACTATATCTATTATATCTATTATGTCTGTATTTTATACCTATATCTATTATGTCTATATTTTATACATATTTCTACTATATCTATTATGTCTATATTTTATACCTTTATCTATCAAATATATTATGTCTTTATTTTATACATATATTTCTTATATCTATTATGTCTATATTTGATACCTATATCCATTATATCTATTATATCTATGTTTTACACTTATATCTATCATCCCTATTATGTCTATATTTTATGCTTATATCTATTATATCTATTATATCTGTATTTTATAACTATATCTATTATAACCATGTTTTATACCTATATCCATAATATCGATATTTTTTACCTACATCTATTGTATATACTATATTTATATTTTATAATTATATCAATTATATCCATATTTTATATCTATATATATTATATCTATTGTCTATACTTTATACCTGTATCTATTATATCTATTTTTTATACATATATATCTATTATATGTATTATATCTATATTTTATACTTATGTCTATTACATCTATATTTTGTACCTGTATCTATTATATCTATTATATCTATATTTTATACCTATATCTATTATGTCTATATTTTACACCTGTATCTATTATATGTATTATGTCTATATTTTGTACCTATATCTATTATACCTCTTATGTACATATTTTAAACCTATATCTATTATATCTATTATGTTTATATTTTATACCTATATCTATGATGTCTACATTTTATACCTATATCTATTATATCTATTATATCTGTATTTTATATCTATATCTATTATACCTCATGTCTATATTTTATACCTATATCTATTATATCTATATTTTATACCTGTATCAATTATATCTATTATGTCTATGTTTTATACCTATATCTATTATATCTATTATGTCTATATTTTATAACTATTTCTATTATATCTATTGTGTCTATATTTTATACCTGTATCTTTCATATTTATTATGTCTATATTTTATACCTATATATATCATATTTATTATGTCTATATTTTATATCTATATCTATTATATCTATTATGTCTGTATTTCATACCTATATCTATTATATCTATCATGTATATATTTCAAAACTACATCTATTATATCTATTATGTCTATATTTTATACCTATATCTGTTACGTCTATATTTTATAACTATATCTATTACAACTATATTTTATACCTATAACTATATCTATATCATATACCTTTATTTATTATATCTATTATATTTATATTTTATAGTTATATCTACTATATCTATATTTTATACCTGTATCTATTATATCTATTATATCTATAATTTATATCTATATCTGTTATATTTATATTTTATACGTATTTCCATTATATCTATTATGTCTATATTTTATACCTATATCTATTATATCTATATTTTACACCTGTATCTATTATATCCATTTTGTATATATTTTATACCTATGTCTATTATATCTATTCTGTCTATATTTTTTACCTATATCTATTATATCTATTATGCCTATATTTTATACCTATATCTATCATATATATTATGTCTATATTTTATACCTATATCTATTATATTTAGTATATGTATATTTTATACCTATATCTATTATATCTATTATGTCTATATTTTACACCTATATTTATTACATCTATTATGTCTATATTTTATACCTATATCTATTATGTCTATATTATATACCTATATATATGTATTGTGTCTATATTTTATATCTATATCTATTATGTCTATATTTTACACCTATATCTATTATATCTATTATATTTATATTTGATACGTATATCTATCATATGAATTATGTCTATATTTTATACCTGTATCTATTATATCTATGTTTTATACCTATCTCTATAATGACAACATTTTATAGCTATGCAGATTATATCTTTTATGTCTATATATTACACCTATATGTATTATATCTTTTATGTCTGTATTTTACAGCTATACCTATTATGTCTATATTTTATATCTATATCTATTATAACTATTATCTCTATATTGTATAACTATATCTGTTGTGTCTATTCTGCCTATATATTATCCCTATATCTATTATGTCTTTATTTTATACCAATATCTATTACGTCTATATTTTATACCTATATCTGTTATATTTATTATGTCTATATTTCATACATATACCTATTATATCTAGTAGGTCTGTATTTTATACCTATATCTATTATACATATTATGTCTATATTTTATCCCTCTATCTATTATATCTATTATATCTGTATTTTATAACTCTACCAATTATATCTATTATGACTTTATTTTATACCTCTATCTATTATATCTATTATGCCTATATTTTACACCTATATCTATTATATCTATTATGTCCATATTTTATACCTACATCTATTATGTCTATTATGTCTATATTTTATAAGTATATATATTATATCTATTATGTCTATATTTAATACATATATAAAGTCAATATTTTATAACTGTATTTATTATAACTATTATGTCAATATTTTATACCTATATCTATTATGTCTATATTTTATACCTATATCTATTATGTCTACATTTTATACCTATATCTATTATGTCTATATGTAATACCTATATCCATTACATCTATTATGTCTATATTTTATCCCTCTATCCATTATGTCCATATTTTATAACTCTATCAATTATATCTATTATGTCTATATTTTATACCTCTATCTACTATGTCCATATTTTATAACTCTATCAATTATATCTATTATGTCTATATTTTATACCTCTATCTATTATATCTATTATGCTTATATTTTATACCTATATCTATTATATCTATTATGTCTATATTTTATACCTATATCTATTATGCCTATTATGTCTATATTTCATACCTTTTTATATTAAGTCTATATTTTACACCTATATTCATTATACCTATTATGTCTATATTTTATACCTATATCTATTATGTCTATATTTTATACCTATATATATTATGTCTGTATTTTATACCTTCATCTATTATGTCTATATTTTATACCTATATCTATTATATCTATTATGTCTATATTTAATAACTATATCTATTATATCTCTTATGTCTATATTTTATACTTATATCTATTATGTCTATTCTGTCAATATTTTATACCTATATCTATTTTATCTATTATATCTATATTTTATACCTATGTCTATGATATCTATTATGTCTATATTTTATACCTATGTCTATTATAACCATATTTTATACCTATGTACATTATATCTATGTTTTTTACCTCTATCAATTATATCTATTATATTTATATTTTTTATAATTATATCTATTATATCTATATTTTAAACCTACATCTATTATATCTATTGTCTATATTTTATACCTATATCTATTATATCTATTATGTCTATATTTTATTCCTACATCTATCATATCTATTATGTCTATATTTTATAGCTATATATATCTTATCTCTTATGTCTATATTTTATACCTATATCTATTATATCTATTATGTCTATATTTTATCCCAATGTCTACTGTATCTATTATGTCTATATTTTATACCTATGTCTTTTGTATGTATTATGTCTATATTATATACCGATATCTATTATATCTATTATGACAATACTTTATACCTATATCTATTATGTCGATATTTTACCTTTATCTATTATATCTATTATGTCTGCATTTTATACCTATATCTATTATAGCTATGATGTCTTTATTTTATACGTATATCTATTATATCTATTATGTCTATATTTCATACCTATATCTAGTATATCTATTCTGTCTATATTTTATACCTATATCTATTATAACTATATTTTTTACAGGTATCTATTATATCTATATTTTATACCTATATCTATTATGTATTTTATATCTATATTTTATACCTATATCTATTATATCTCTAAATCACAAGCATTCTTATACGTACATCTATGATATCTTTTATGTCTATATTTTATAGCAATATCTATTATATCTATTATGTCTATATTTTATACCTATATCTATTATGTCTCTATTTTATACCCGTATTTATTATATGCATTATGTCTGTATTGTAGACCTATACCTATTATGTCTATATTTTATACGTATATCTTTTTTATCTATTATGTCTCTATTTAATACCTATATATATTATGTATATATTTTGTACCTATATCTATTATATCTATTATGTATGAATATTATACATATATCTATTATATCTATTTTGTCTATATGTTATACCTATATCTATTATATCCATTATATCTACATTTCATACCTATAACTATTATATGTATTATGTCAATATTTTATACCTCTATTATATCTATTATATGTATATATCATACCTATATCTATTATAACTATATTTCATACCTATATTTCTTATATCTATATTTCATACATGTATCTATTATATCAATTATATATATATTTTATAATTATGTGTATTATATCTATATTTTATACTTATATCTATTATATCTATTATATCTATATTGTATGCCTATATCAATTATATCTATATTTTATATGTACATCTATTATATCTATTATATCTATATTTTATACCTATATCTATTATATCAATATTTCATACCTTTATCTATTATATCTATTATGTCTGTATTTTACTCCTATATCTATTATGTCTATATTTTATACCTATATCTATTATATCTGTTAAGCCTGTATTTTATATATATATCTATTATATCTATTCTGTCTATATTTTATACCTATGTCTATTATATCTATTATGTCTACATTTTATACCTGAATCTATTATATATAGTATATCTATATTGTGTACCTCTATCTATTTTGTTTATATTTTATACTGATATCTATTATACCTATTATGTCTATATTTAATACCTATATCTATTATATACATTTTGTCTATATTTTATACCTATAACTTTTATATGCATTATATCTATATTTTACAACTATATCTATTATAACTATATATTATACCTATATCTATTATATCTATATTATATACATATATCTATTATATCTATTATATTTACATTTTATAATTATATCAATTATATCTATATTTTATACCTATATCTGTTATATCCATTATATCTATATTTTATACTTATACCTATTATATCTATATTTTATACGTATATCTATTATAGTTCTTATATCTATATTTTATACCTCTATCTATTATATCTCTATTTTATACCTGTATCTATTATATCTGTTATGTCTATATCTTATACCTTTATCTACTATATCTATTATGTCTATATTTTGCACCTATATCTATTATAGCTATTATGTCTATATTGTATAACTATATCTATCATATCTATTATGTCTATATTTTATACCTATATCTATTATAACTATATTTTATACCAATATCTATTATATCTATACTTTCATAACTTTATCTATTATAACTATTATATTTACATATTATAATTATATCTATTATATCTATATTTTATAACTATATCTATTATGTCTATTGTCTATATTTTTTACCTCTATCTATTATGTCTATTTTTTATACATACATCTATTATATGTATAATATCTATAATTTATACCTATATCTATTATATCTATATTTTATACCTGTATCTACTATATCTATTATGTCTATATTTTATACCTATGTCTATTATATCTATTATGTCTATATTTTATACCTATATCTATCATATCTATTATGTCTGTATTTTATACCTATATCTATTATATCTATTATGTCTATATTTTAGACCCATATCTATTATATCTATTACGTTTCCATTTTATGCCTATATCTATAATACCTATTACGTCTATATTTTATAACTATATCTATTATATGTATTACGTCTATATTTTATACCAATATATCTTATGTCTATATTTTATAGCTATATCTATTACATCTATTATGTCTCTGTTTTATACCTATATATATAATATCTATTATGTCTATATTTTTAACCTATATCTATTATATCGATTATGACTAAATATTGTACCTGTATCTGTCTATATTTTATACCTATATCTATTATAACTATTATGTCTATATTTTATAACTGTATCTGTTATAGCTATTATGTCTATATTTTATACCTATATCTATTATATCTATTAAATCTATATTTTATACCTATATCTATTATACCATATTTTATACCTATATCTATCTATTATGTCTATATTTTACACCTATATCTGTTATATCTATTCTGTGTATATTTTATACGTATATCTATTATATCTTTATGTCTATATTTTATACCTATATCTATTATGTGTATATTTTATACCTATATCTATTATATCTATTATGTCTACATTTTATTCCTATATCTATTATATCTATTATGTCTAAATATTATCCCTATATCTATTATGTCTATATTTTATACCTATATCTATTATGTCTATATTTTATACTTATATCTTTTATATCTATTATGTCTATATTTTATACCTATATATATTTTGTCTATATTTTTTACCTATATCTATTATATCTATTATGACTGTATTGTATATCTATATCTATTATTTCTATTATGTCTATATTTGATACCTATATCTTTTATATCTTTTATCTCTATATTTTATAACTATATCTATTATATCTATTATGTCTATACTTTATACCTATATCTATTATACCATATTTTATACCTATATCTATCTATTATGTCTATATTTTACACCTATATCTGCTTTATCTATTCTGTGTATATTTTATACGTATATCTATTATATCTTTATGTCTATATTTTATACCTATATCTATTATGTGTATATTTTATACCTATATCTATTATATCTATTATGTCTACATTTTATACCTATATCTATTATATCTATTATGTCTAAATATTATCCCTATATCTATTATGTCTATATTTTATACCTATATCTATTATGTCTATATTTTATACTTATATCTTTTATATCTATAATGTCTATAATTTATACCTATATATATTATGTCTATATTTTTTACCTATATCTATTATATCTATTATGACTGTATTTATATCTATATCTATTATTTCTATTATATCTATATTTGATACCTATATCTTTTATATCTTTTATCTCTATATTTTATAACTATATCTATTATATCTATTATGTCTATATTTTATACCTATATCTATTAAAACTATATTTTATATCGATATCTAGTATATCTATATTTTATAACTTTATCTATTTATTCTATTATATTTATATTTCATAATTATATCTATTATATCTATATTTTATACCTTTATCTATTATATACATATTTTATACCTATATCTATTATATCTATATTTTATACCCCTATCTATTATATCTTTTATGTCTACATTTTATACCGATATCTATTATATCTATTATGTCTATATTTTTTTCCTATATCCATTACATCTATTTTGTCTATATTTTATACACATATCTATAATATCTATTATGTCTGTATTTCATACCTTTATCTATTATATCTATTATGTCTGTATATTATACCTATATTTTTATGTCTATATTTTATACCTATATCTATTATATCTATTATGGCTATATTTTATACCTATATCTATTGTATCTATTACGTCTATATTTCATCGCTATATCTATTATAACTGTTATGTCTATATTTTTTAGGTATATCTATTATGTCTGTATTTTATACCTATATTTATTATCTCTGTATTTTATACTTATATCTATTTAGTCTTTATTTTATACCTATATCTATTTTATCTATTATGTCTATATTTTATATCTGTATATATTATATCTATTATGTCTATATTTTATACCTATATCTATTACGTCTTTATTTTATACCTATATATATTATATCTATGATGTCTATATTTTATAACTGTCTATTATATCTATTATGTCTATATTGTATACCTATATATATTATGTCTCTTATGTCTATATTTAATACCTATATCTATTATATCTATTATATCTATATTTTATAACTATATCTATTATATCTATTATATCTGTATTTTACACCTATATCTATTATAACTATATTTTATACCTGTACCTATTGCATCTCTATTTACTAACTATATCTATTATATCTATATTTATTTTTTATAATTATATCTATTATATCTATATTTTATTCCATGGATATATTATATCTATTAAATCCATATTTTGTAACTATATCTATTATATCTATATTTTATGCCTATATCTATTATAAATATTATATCTATATTTTATGCCTATATTTATTATATCTATATTTTATACCTATATCTATTATATCTATTATATCTATATTTTACTCGTATATCTATTTTATCTATAGTTTATACCTATATCTATTATATATATTATGTCTATATTTTATACGTATATCTATTACATCTATTATGTCTACATCTTATACCTATATCGATTATATCTATTATGTCTCTATTTTATTAATATATCTATTATATTTATTATGTCTATATTTAATACCTAAATGTATTATATCTACTATGTCTATATTTTTTATCTCCATCTATTATAACTATTATGTCTATATTTTATATCTATATCTATTATATCAATTATGACTAAATTTTATACCTATAAAATATGTCTATATTTTACACCTATATCTTCTATATCTATTATGTTTACATTTTATACCTATATCTATTATATTTATATTTTACTCCTATATCTATTATATCTATTATATCTATATATTTATCTATATCTATTATATCTACAATTTATACCTATATCCATTATATCTATTATGTCTATATTTTGTACTTGTATCTATCATATCTATTATACCTATATTTTATACCTATATGTATTGTATCTATATTTTACGCCTAAATCTATTATTTCTATTATGTCTTTATTTCATACCTGTATTTATTATACCTATTATGTCTATATTTTATACATATATCTATTATATCTAATATGTCTGTATGTTATGCCTGCATTTAATATACCTATTATGTCTATATTGTATACGTATATCTATTACATCTACTATGTCTATATTTTATGCCTATATATATTACAACTATGTTTATATGTTATACGTATATCTATAATATCTGTTATGTCTATATTTTATACCAATTTCTATTATATCTACTATGTCTAAATTGTATACCTATATCTATTATGTATATTATGTCTATATTTTATACGTAAATCTATTATATCTTTTATGTCTATTTTTAATACCTGTATCTATTACATCTATTATGTCTGTATTTTCTACCTATATCTATTATATCCATAATGTCTATATTTTATCCCTATATATATTACATCTATTATGTCTATATTTAATACCTATATCTATTATATCTATTATGTGTATATATTATACCTATATCTATTATATCTATTATGTCTTTATTTTAAACCTATACCTTTTATATCTATTATGTCTATATTTCATAACTATCTATTATAAACATTATGTCTATTCTTTGTACCTATATCTATTATGTGAATATTTTATAGCTATATCTATTATAATTATTATATATATATTTTATACCTATATCTATTATATATATTATGTCAATATTTTATACCTATATATATTATATCTATTATATCTGTATTTTATACCAATATCTATTATATTTATTATGTCTATATTTTATACTCATACCTATTATGTCTGTATTTTATACCTATATCTATTTTATGCATTATGTCTATATTTTAAACCTATATCAATTATGTCTTTATTTTCTACCTATATCTATTTTTTCTATTATGTCTATATTTTATACCTTTATCTATTTTATCTATTATGTCTATATTTTATATCTATACCTATTATGTCTGTATGTTATACGTATATCTATTATATCTATTATGTCTATATTTTATACCTATGTCTATTATATCTATTATGTCTCAGTTTATACCTCTCTTATATCTATTATATCCATATGTTATACCTATATCTATTATACCTACTATGTCAATGTTTTATGTGTATATCTATTATATCTATTATGTCTATATTTTATACCCATATCTATTATATCTATTATGTCTATATTTTAAACCTATATCTATTATCTCTATTACGTCTATATTTTGTGCCTATATCTATTATCTCTATTATGTCTATATTTTATACCTATATCTATTATATTTATTATGTGTATATTTTATACCTAAATCTATTATATCTATTATGTCTGTGTTGTGCACCTATAACTATTTTGTCTATATTTTATATCTATATCTAGTATATCTATTATGTCTATATTTTATACGTATATCTATTATATCTCTTATGTTATATTTTATACCTATATCTATTATATCTATTATGTCTCTATTTTATTAATATATCTATTATATTTATTATGTCTATATTTAATACCTAAATGTATTATATCTACTATCTATATTTTATATCTCCATCTATTATAATTATGTCTATATTTTATATCTATATCTATTATATCAATTATGACTAAATTTTATACATATATATTACGTCTATATTTTACACCTATATCTACTATATCTATTATGTTTATATTTTATACGTATATGTATTATATCTATATTTTACACCTATATCTGTTATATCTATTATATCTATATATTTTTCTATATCTATTATATCTACATTTTATACCTATATGTATTATATCAATTATGTCTACATTTTATAACTCTATTTTATCTATTATGTGTATAATTTATACGTCTATCAATAATATCTAAGTCTATATTTTATACCTCTATTTATTATATCTATGATGTCTATATTTTATACCTCTATTATATCTATTTTGTCTATATTTTATGTCTCTATCTATTATATCTATGATATCTGTATTTTATACGTATACCTATTATATCTATTCTGTCTATATTTTATCCATTATGTCTATATTTTCTACATATCTATTATATCTTTTATGTCTACATTTTATAGCTCTATTATATCTATTATGTCTATAATTGATACGTCTATTATATCTATTATGTCTATATTTTATACCTATATCCATTATACCTTTAATGTCTATATTTCATACTTATATCTATTATATGTTTTATGTCTATATTTTATACTTACATCTATTATGTCTATTTGGTATATATTTTATTGCTATGTCTATTATGTCTATATTTTATACCTATATCTATCTATTATGTTTATATTTTATACCTATACTTGTTATATCTATTCTGTCTATATTTTATACCTATATCTATTATATCTATTATGTCTATTTTTAAACCTATATTTATTTTATCTATTGTGTCTACATTTTATAACTATATCTATTATATCTATTATGTCTATATTTTATACCTTTATCTATTATGTCTACTATGTCTATATTTTATACCTCTGTCTATAATATCTATTATGTCTATATTTCATACCTCTATCTATTATATCTACTCTATCTATATTTTATAACTATATCTATTATGTCTATATTATATACCTTTATCTATTATATTTATTATGTCTAAGTTTTAAACCTATAGCTATTATATCTATTACGTCTATATTTTATACCTATATCTATTAAATCTCTTATGTCTATATTTTATACACACATCTATTATATCTATGGGGTCAATATTTTATACCTATATCTATTATATCTATTATGTCAATATTTTATGCGTGTATCTTTTAAGTCTATATTTTTTACCTATTTCTATTATATCTTTTGGGTCTATATTTTATTCCTTTATCTATTATATCTATTATGTCTATATTTTATACCTATAAATATTATTTATGTATTTTATACCTATATGTATTATATCTATTATATCTATATTGTATACCTATATCTATTATATCTTATATGTCTATATTTCATACCTATATCAATTATATATATTATGTCTATATTTTATACCTGTATCTATTATATCTATTATGTCTGTATATTATACCTATATCTATTATATCTATTATGTCTACATTTTATACCTATATCTATTATATCTATTTAGTCTTTATTTTATACCTATATGTATTATATCTATATTTTATACTTATATCTATCATATCTGTATTTTATACGTATCTATTATATCTATTATGTCTATATTTTAGACCTCTATTATATCTATTATGTCTATATTTTATACCTATATCTATTATATCCATTATGTCTATATTGTACACTTATATCTATTATGTCTATAGTTTATACCTATATCTATTATATCTATTATGTCTATATTTTATACCTGTATCTATTATATCTATTATATCTATATTTTATACCTTTATCTATTATTTCTATTATGTATATATTTTATACCTATATCTATCTATATCTATTATGTGTATATTTTATACGTATATTTATTGTATCTATTTTGTCCGTATTATATACCTATATCTATTATATCTATTATGTCTATATTTTATACGTATATCTATTATATCTATTATGTCTATATTTTATACCTATATCTATTATATCCATATTTTATACCTTTATCTATTATGTCTATTATGTCTATATTTTGTACCTATATCTATTATATCTATTATGTCTATATTTTATACCTATATCTGTTACGTCTATATGTTATACCAATATCTATTTTATCGATTATGTCTATATTTTATATCTTTACCTATTATATATATTATTTCTATATTTTATACCTATATCTACTATATCTATTATGTCTATATTTTATACCTATATCTGTTATATCCACTATATCTATATTTTATACCTACATCTGTTATATGTATATTTGATACCCATATCCATAATATCTATTATATCTATATTTTATAACTATATCTATTATATCTATTATGTCGATATATTATATCTCTTACATCTATATTTTATACCTATATATATTATATCTATATTTTATACCTGTATCTATTATATCTATTTTGTCAATATTTTATACCTATATCTACTATACCTATTATGTCTATATTTTATAACTATATATTATGTCTATATTTTACATCTATATCTATATCTATTATGTCTATATTTTAAAATTATATATTATGTCTATGTTTTATATCTATATCCATTATATATATTATGTCTACCTTTTATATCTATATGTTTATATTTTATACCTATATCTACAATATCTATTACGTCTGTATTTAATACCTATATCTATTATGTCTATTATGTCTATATTTTATACCTATATCTATTATATCTATTATGTGTATATTTTATACATAAATCTATTATATCTATTATGTCTATATTGTGTATCTATATCTATTTTGTCTATATTTTATATCTATATCTATTATATCTATTATGTCTTTATTTTATACGTATATCTATTATATCTGTTATGTCTATATTTTACACCTATATCTATTTAATCTATTATGTCTATATTTTAAAAGTATATATTATGTCTATATTTCATATCTATATCCATTATATATATTATGTCTATATTTTGTATCTATATCTATTATGTCTATATTTTACACCTATATCTATTATATCTGTTTTGTGTATATTTTATACGTATATCTATTATATCTTTATGTCTATATTTTATACCTATGTCTATTATATCTATTATGTCTAAATATTATACCTATATCTATTATGTCTATATTTTATACCTATATCTATTATAACTATTATGTCTATATTTCATAACTATGTATTGTGTCTACATTTTAGTCCTATATCTATTATATCTATTATGTCTATATTTTATAACTATATATTATGTCTATATTTTACATCTATATCTATATCTATTATGTCTATATTTTAAAATTATATATTATGTCTATATTTTATATCTATATCCATTATATATATTATGTCTACCTTTTATATCTATATCTATTATGTCTATATTTTACACCTATATCTATTATATCTATTCTGTGTATATTTTATACGTACATCTATTGTATCTATTACATCTATATTTTATACCTATATCTATTATAACTATTATGTCTTTATTTTGTAACTGTATATAATGTCTATATTTTACACCTATATCTATTTTATCTATTATATCTATATTTTATACCTATATCTATTATATCTATTATGTGTATATTTTATACCTATATCTATTCTGTCTGTATTGTATATCTATATCTATTTTGTCTATTATGTCTATTTTTTTCCTATATCTATTATATCTATTATGTCCAAATGTTATACCTATATCTATTATGTCTATATTTTATACCTATATTTATTATATCTAATATGTCTATATTTTGTACGTATATCCATTATGTCTATATTTTATACCTATATGTATTTTGTCTATATTTAATACCTATATCTATTATATCTATTATGTCTATATATTATACCTATGTCTATTATGTCTATATTTTTTATCTGTATCTATTATATCTATTATGTCTATATTTTATACCTATATCTATTATGTCTATTATGTCTATATTGTATACCTATGTCTATTATATCTATTATGTCTATATTTTATACCTACATCTATTATATCTATTGTCTATATTTTATACCCATATCAATTATATATATTATGTCTATAATTTATACCTATATCTATTATATCTATTATGTCTATATTTTATACCTATAGTTATTATGTCTACATTTTATACGTATATCTATTATATTTATAGTGTCTATATTTTATACCTACATCTATTATGTCTGTATTGCATACCTATATCTATTATATCTATTACGTCTATATTTTATACTTATATCTATTATATCTATTATGTGTACATTTTATACCTATATCTATTATATCTATTATGTCTATTTTTTATTCCTATATCTATTATATCTATTATGTCTATATTTTATACCTATATCAATTATATCTATTATGACTAAATTTTATACCTATATCTATTATGTCTATATTTTACACCTATATCTATTACATCTCTTGTATCTGAATTTTATACCTATATCTATTATATCCATATTTTATACCTCTATCTATTCTATTATGTCTATATTTTATACCTATACCTATTATGTCTATATTTTATACCTATATCGATTATATGCATTATGTCTATATTTTATATCTATATCAATTATGTCTATATTTTCTACGTATATCTATTATACCTATTATGTCTATATATTATACCTATATCTATCATGTCCATATTTTATATCTACATCTGTTATATCTATTATGTCAATATTTTATCCCTATATCTATTATATCTATTATATCTATATTTTATACCTATATCTATTATACCTATTATATCTATATTTTATACCCATACCTTTTATGTCTGTGTTTTATACCTATATCTATTATATGAATTATGTCTATATTTTATACCTATATCAATTATGTCTATATTTTATACCTATATCTATTGTTTCTATTATGTCTATATTTTTTAGCTATATCAATTATATCTATTTTGTCTGTATTTTATACCTATATTTATTATATCTATATTTTATACCAATATCTATCACATCTATATTTTATATGTGTCTATTGTATCTATTATGTCTATATTTTATACCTATATTTATTATATCTAATATGTCTATATTTTGTACGTATATCCATTATGTCTATATTTTATACCTATATGTATTTTGTCTATATTTAATACCTATATCTATTATATCTATTATGTCTATATATTATACCTATGTCTATTATGTCTATATTTTTTATCTGTATCTATTATATCTATTATGTCTATATTTTATACCTATATCTATTATGTCTATTATGTCTATATTGTATACCTATGTCTATTATATCTATTATGTCTATATTTTATACCTACATCTATTATATCTATTGTCTATATTTTATACCCATATCAATTATATATATTATGTCTATAATTTATACCTATATCTATTATATCTAGTATGTCTATATTTTATACCTATATCTATTATATCTATTATGTCTATATTTTATAAATGTATCTATTACGTCTATATTTTATACCAATATTTATTATATCTATTATGTCGATATTTTATACCTATTTCTATTATATCTAATATGTCTAAATTTCATACCTATATCTATTACAACCTTTATGTCTATATTTTATCCCTCTATTTATTATATCTATTATGTCTATATATATATATTTTTTTTATTATACTTTAATTTCTAGGGTACCTGTGCATAACGTGCAGGTTTGTTACATATGTATGCTTATGCCATGTTGGTGAGCTACACCCATCAACTCGTCAGCACCGATCAGTTGATCTTTTATATCATGTATAACTCCCCAATGCAATCCCTTCCTCCTCCCCACTCCCCCCTCCCAATAATAGGCCGCAGTGTGTGATGTTCCCCTTCCCGAGACCAATTTTATAACTCTATCAATTATATCTATTATGTCTATATTTTTTACCTCTATTATATCTATTATGCCTATAATTTATACCTATATCTATTATATCCATTATGTGTATATTTTATATCTATATCCAATATTTCTATTATGTCTATATTTTATACCTATATATATTATATCTATTATGTGTATATTGTATACCTGTATCTATTAAGAATATATTTTATACCTATATTTATTATATCTTTTATGTCTATATTTCAAACCTATATCTATTATGTCTATTTTTTATACCTATATCAATTATACCTATTATGTCTATAATTTATACCTGTATCTATTATATATATTATGTCTATATTTCATTCCTACATCTATTATATCTATTATGTCTATATTTTATCCCTATAGCTATTAGGTGTATGTTTAATACCAATATCTGTTATATCTGTCTATATTTTATACCTATATCTATTATATCTATTTTGTCTGTATTTTATCAATCTATCTATTATAACTATTATGTCTATATTTTATAACTCTATCAATTATATCTCTTATGTCTATATTTTATACCTCTATTATATCTATTATGCCTATATTTTATACCTATATCTATTATATCTATTATGTCTATATTTTATATCTATATCCATTATGTCTATTATGTCTATATTTTATACCTACATCTATTATGTCTATATTTTATACCTATATCTATTATGTTTATATTTGATACCTATATCTATTATATTTATTTTCTGTATTTTTTATCTCTGTATGTATTGTCTATATTTTTAACCTACATCTATTATATCTGTTATGTGTATATTTTATACCTATACCTATTATGTCTATTATGTCTATATTCTGTACCTATATCTGTTATATCTATTATGTCTGTATTTCATCCGTCTATCTATTATGTCTATATTTTATACATTTATCTATGATATCTATAATGTATATATTTTATAACTATATCTTTTATATCGATTATGTCTGTATTTTATACCTATATCTGTCTATATTTCATACCTATATCTATGATATCCATTATGTCTACATTTTATACCTATATCTATTATATCTCTTATGTCTATATTTTGTACCTATATCTATTATGTCTCTATTTTTTACCTGTATCTCTTATATCTATTATGTCTATATTTTATACCAATGTCTATTATATCTATTATGTCTATATTTTATACCTATGTCTATTATATCTATTATGTCTATATTTTATACCTATACATTTTATGTCTAAATTTTATACCTATATCTATTATATCTATTATGTCTATATTTCATACCTATATCTATTACGTGTATGTTTAATACCTATATCTATTATATCTTTTATGTCTATATTTTATACCTATATCTATTATATTTATTATGTCTATATTTTACGTCTCGCAATTGTATCTATTATGTCTATAATTTATACATCTAACTATTATGTCTATTATGTCTTTTTTATATCTCTATGCATTATATATATTATGACTATATTTTATACCTATATCTGTTATATCTAATATGTCTATATTTTATACCTATATCTATTATGTCTATTTTTTATACCTATATGTATTATATCTATTATGTCTATATCTTATATCAATATCTATTATGTCTATATTTATACCTATATCGATTATATCATTTGTGTCTATATTTTATACCTATACCTATTATGTCTATTATGTCTATATTTTACTCCTATATCTATTAAATCTATTATGTCTATTTTTTATTCCTATATCTATTATATCCATTATAAATATATTTTATACCTGTATCTATTATATCTATATTTTGTACCTATATGTATTATATCTATCTATATTTTACACCTATATCTGTTATATCTATTATATCTATATTTTATACCTACATCTATTATATCTATATTTTATAACTATATCTATTTTATCTATTGTATCTATATTTCCTACCTATATCTATATATATTATATCTATGTTTTATACCTATATCTATTATATATATTATATCTATATTTTATACCTATAGCTATTATATCTATTCTAACTGTATTTGATGTCTATATCTGTTAGGTCTATATTTCATACATATATCGATTGTATATATTATGTCTATATTTTTTCCTATATCTATTATGTCTGTGTTTGATACCTATATCTATTATATCTATTCCCTATATTATTTATCTATATTTATTATGTCTATATTTTATACCTATATCTATTATATGTATTGTGTCTATATTTTATTCCTATATCCATTATAACTTTTGTATCTATATTTTATAACTATATCTAGTATAATTATCATATCTATATTTTCTAACTATATCTATTATGCCAATATTGTATACCTATATATATTATATCCATTATTTCTATATTTTATACCTATGTCTATGATGTCTATATTCTATACCTATATCTATTATATCTATTATGTCTATATTTTATACCTATATCTATTATGACTATATTTTAAACCTTTATCCTTTATATCTATTATGTCTATATTTTATACCTATACCTATTATGTTTATTATGTCTATATTCTGTACCTATATCTCTTATATCAACTACGTCTATATTTTATAGCTATATCTATTATGTCCATATTTCATACCTTTATCTATAACTATTATGTCTATATTTTATAACTATATCTTTTATAACTATTTTGTCCATATTTTATAACTATGTCTATTATGTCTCTATTTTATACCTCTGTCTATGATATCTATTATGTCCATATTTCATACCTATGACTATTATGTCTATATTTTATTCCTGTATCTATTATATCTATTATGTCTATATTTTATACCTATGTCTATTATATCTGTATTTTATACCTATATCGATTATATCTATTATGTCTATATTTTATACCTCTATCTATTATAACTACTATGTCTGTATTTTATACGTATATCTTTTAAATCTATTATGTCTATAATTTATATCTATATCTATTATATCTATTATGTCTATATTTTATACCTATACTTATCATATCTATTATGTCTACATTTTATACATCTATCTATTTTATCTACTATGTCTATATTTTATTCGTATATGTATTGTATATATTATGTCTATTTTTATACCTATATCTATTCTCTCAATTAGGTCTATATTTTATACGTATATTTTATATATATATTTTATACCGGTATCTATTATATGTGTTATGTCTTTATTTTATACCTATATCTATTATACCTATTATGTCTATATTTTATACCTATATCTATTACATCTATTATGTCTGTATTTTATACCTATACCTTTTATATCCATTATATCTATATTTTATACCTATATCGATTATATCTGTATTTTATACCTATATGTATTATATCTATTATATCTATATTTTTTACCTATATCTATTATATCTATTATATGTATATTTTATACCTATTTCTATTATATCTATATTTTATACCTACATCTATTATATCTATTATATATATATTTTATACCTGTATCTATATCTACTATATGTATATTCTATACCTATATCTATTATATATATTATATCTGTATTTTATACCTGTATATAATATATCTGTTATATCTATATTTGATACCTGTATCTATTATGTCTATATTTTATAACTATATCTATGGTATCTATTTTGTCTATATTTTATACCTATATCTATGGTACCTATAATGTATGTATTTTATACCTACATCTATTATGTCTGTATTTGACACCTATGTCTATTATATCTGTTGTCTATATTTTTTATCTATATATATTATGTCTATATTTTATACCTATATCTATTATATCTATTATGTCTATATTTTATACCTATATCTATTATAAATATTATATCCATATTTTACACCTATATCTTATATATATTTATTATCTATATTTTATAACTATACTTATTATGTCAATATTTAATACCTACAGAAATTGCATCTATTATGTCAATATTTTATACGTATATCTATTATGTCTATATTGTATACCTATATCTATTATATCTATTATGTCTATATTTTATATATATATTATATCTGTTATGTCTATATTTTATACATATACATATTATATCTATTATGTCTATATTTTATACCTATACCTATTATGTCTGTATTTTATACCTAAATGGATTATGTCTATTAGATCTATATTTTATACCTATATATATTATATCTATTATGTCTATATTTTATAACTATAACTATTATATCTATTATGCCTATATTTTATACGTATGTATATTATATCTGTTATGTCTACATTTTATACCTGTATCTATTATGTGTATTATGTCTATATTTTTTACCTATATCTATTATATCTATATTTTATACCTATATCTATTATAACTATTATGTCTATATTTTAGAACTATATCTGTTATATCTATTCTGACTATATTTTATACGGATATCTATTATGTCTATAATTGATACCTATATCTATTATACCTATTATGTCTTCATTTTATACCGATATCTATTATATCTGTTATATCTATATTTTATACCTATACCTATTATGTCTAGAGTTTTTACCTATATCTATTATAACTATTATATCTTTAATGTATAACTAAATCTGTTATATATATTCTGTCTATATTTTATACCTATATCTATTAAGTATATATTTTGTAATTATATTGATTATATCTATCAGGTCTGTATTTTATACCTGTATCTATTATATCTATTATGTGTATATTTTATACCTATATCTATTTTATCTATTATGGGTATATTTTATGCCTATGTATATAATGTCTATTTCTTATACCTATATCTATTATATCTATTATGTCTATATTTAATACTTATCTATTATATCTTTTATGTCTATATTTTATTCCTCTATATATTATATCTATTATATCTATATTTTGTACCTATATCTATTATATCTACTAGGTTCATATGTTATACCCATATCTATTATATCTATAATGTTTATATTTTATATAAATATCTACTATATCTATTTTGTCTATATTTTATAACTATATCTATTATGTCTATATTTTATACCTATATCTATTATGTCTGTATATTTTATACCTATATCTGTTATGTCTATATTTAATATCTATGTCTATTATATCTATTATGTCTATATGTTATACCTATATTTATTATGTCTATATTTTATACCTATATTTACTATATCTATATTTTACACCTGTATCTATTGTATGTATTTTGTCTATATTTTCCACCTATGTCTATTATACCTATTCTGTCTATATTTTTTACCTATATCTATTATATCTATAATTTATATCTATATCTATTATGTCTATTATGTCTACATTTTATACCTATTTCTATTATATCCCTTATGTGTATATTTTACATCTTAATCTATTATATCTATTATGTCTATATTGTGTACCTATATCTATTTTGTCTATATTTTATATCTATACTTATTATATCTATTATGTCTATATTTTATAACTATATCAATTATATCTATTATGTCTATATTTTATACCTCTATTATATCTGCTATGCCTATATTTTATACCTATATCTATTATATCTATTATGTCTTTTATTTATATCTATATCAATTATGTCTATTATGTCTATATGTTTTACCTATATATATTATATCTATTATGTCTGTATTGCATACCTATATCTATTATGTCTATATTTTATACCTATATCCATTATGTCTATATTTTATACCTATATCTATTATGTCTGTATTTTATACCTATATCTGTTATGTCTATATTTAATATCTGTATCTATTATATCTATTATGTGTACATGTTATACCTATATTTATTTTGTCTATATTTTATACCTATATCCATAATATCTATTTTGTCCATATTTTATACCTATATCTGTTATATCTATTATGTCTATATTTTGTACCTATATCTATGTTATGTATATTTCATAGCTATATCTATTATATCTATTTTGTCTATATTTTATACCTATATCTATTATGTCTATATTTCATACCTATATCTATTATATCCATTATATCTATATTTAATACCTATACCTATTATATCTATTATGTCTCTATTTTATACCTATACCTAATATGTCTATGTTTTATACCTATATAAATTGTATCTCTCAACTCAAACATCTCAACTCAAACAAATATACGAGAAAAAAACAAACAACCCCATCAAAAAGTGGGGAAAGGATATGAACAGACATTTCTCAAAAGAAGATATTCATACAGCCAACAGACACATGAAAAAATGCTCATCATCACTGGCCATCAGAGAAATGCAAATCAAAACCACAATGAGATACCATCTCACACCAGTTAGAATGGCAATCATTAAGAAGTCAGGAAACAACAGGTGTTGGAGAGGATGTGGAGAAATAGGAACACTTTTACACTGTTGGTGGGATTGTAAACTAGTTCAACCATTATGGAAAACAGTATGGCAATTCCTCAAGGATCTAGAACTAGATGTACCATATGACCCAGCCATCCCACTACTGGGTATATACCCAAAGGATTATAAATTAGTCTACTACAAAGACACATGTACACGTATGTTTATTGCGGCACTATTCACAATAGCAAAGACTTGGAATCAACCCAAATGTCCATCTGTGACAGACTGGATTAAGAAAATGTGGCACATATACACCATGGAATACTATGCAGCCATAAAAAGGATAGTTTGCCGTCCTTTGAGGGCCAATGGATGCAGGCTGGAAACCCATCATTCTTAGGCAAACTATCACAAGAAGAGAAAACCAAACCGCATGTTCTCACTCATAGTTGGGAACTAAGCATGAGATCAACTTGGACTCGGGAGGGGAACATCACACACTGGTCTATCAGGTGGAGGGGGAGGGGGGAGGAGGAGAGGGATTGCATTGGGGAGTTATACATGATATAAAATAATGATGGTGCTGACGAGTTGATGGGTGAGCCACCAACATGGCATAAGTAACATATGTAACAAACCTGCACGTTATGCACAGTACCCTAGAACTTAAGTATAATAAAAAAAAAATAATAAATAAATAAATAATAATAAATAATTCAGAGAGATAAAAACACAAATAATAAATTGTATCTCTTAAGCCTATATTTTATACCTCTATATTATATTTTTTACCTATGTCTATTATATCTATTATGTCTCCATTTATACGCTATTCTATTATATCCATTTATGTTACATTTTATACCTATGTCTATTATGTCTAGGTTTATACCTATGTCTCATATTGTAAATATTATATTATATAACTATATCCCATTATATCTGTATTTTATAACTAATGGATAAAAACTATTAAAACTATATTTTAAACCTATAGGTATGATGTCTGTAAGTTTTATACTAGATCTATACTATGGTAGTCTATAATTTTAATACCTATATCTATTGTATCTAGTATGTCTATATTTAATACTATATCATTGTATTCTTAGTCTCATAGTTTATACTTATATGTATTATGTCTATAATTATAGCTATTATGATGTAATTTATTTTTTTTTTTTTTGTGTCTATATTTTATACCTAAACTATTAGTCGTATGTTATACCTATATGCTATTATAACAGTTAGTCTATCTTTCGAACTATATCAGATTAAATCTGTCTGTGTCTATATTTTATACCTATAACAGTATACTATATTTTATACGATAACAATCTAATTGATACCGTGAGCTATATATCTAGGATGGTTAATGGTGTAACCTCGATTTATAGCTATAATGTCATATATTTTATACTTTTCTTAGTATTATATTTGATACCTATAAATAGTATGTTATAGTTCAACCACTAATTCTATTTATCATTATGTCTAATTATTTATACGACTTAGTATATCGATTTATATTTTAGACGATATCTAGCGTGGCTATTTTTCACCTCCTATCCAGTTTATATTTTATTATGTCTATATTTTGTATGTAGTATATATTTGTCTATATTTATGGCCTTTACTTTATAATCTATATAGTCTAGGTTGTACCTATACCTAGTCTATATTCATACCGATAGTATATAATCTATATGTTGATTTTATCTATTATATCTATTAGGCTACATTTCTGAATCCTATATCTATTTTATCTTTATGGGGGGGGGATGCTCTATTTTATACTGGTTCTATCTAATAGTCTACTATTTACATACACTAATATATTATATTAATTATGTCGATATTTATACTATTGTATTATAATCTATACTATCTATTTTAAAGTATACCGGTTCATATTTTATACTATATCTATTGTATCTATTATGGCCTATATGTAATACCTAATATGTAGTCTATTTTTTACCTATATATTTGTTCTCTAATAACATGTCATTATACTTGAGTCCATATGTCTATAATTTCTTATAGACCTATGTTTATAGCTATGTTATCTATGTCTTAAGATTATTATATTTATATTATAAGCCTATTATCTATTATTTCTGGATTTTTATTATATCTCTAGAGTATTTTTATACTCTATATTATATTCCTGTATTATTTTATATTATACCTAATCTGTTATATCGTATGCATATTTAACCTTAATCTATTATATTAAGCGTTTATATTTTATACCTATATCGGTATATCTATGTCTATATTTTTATACCTATCTCTATTATAGCAAGTCTGTACTATAGTTTATACCTATATCGATTATG
>NW_022142508.1:0-987 GCF_007565055.1 Rhinopithecus roxellana
TTTTCTGGAATCTGCAATTAGATACTTCATAGCGCAATGAACATTACAGTGACAAAGGAAATATCCACGGATGAATACTAGAAAGAAGCTTTCTTAGAAACTTCTTGGTGATGTGTGAATTCATCTCACAGAGTTACACTTATGTTTCGTGGAGCAGGCCGTTAACACTGTCTTTGAGGAATCTGAGAAGGGCTTCTTTGGATCACATTGAGGCCTACGCTGATAAAGGAAATTTCATCCGTTCAAAACGTGAAAGAAGCTTTCTGAGAAACTTCTTTCTGATCTGTGAGTTCATCTCACAGAGTTACAACCTCTGCCTCAAGAAGCAGTTTGCTAACACTCTTTTCGTGGAATCTGCAAAGTGATATTTGGGAGCCTATGGGGCCCATGGTGATAAAGGAAATATCCTCACATAATAACTAAAGAGAAGCTTTCTGAGAACTGCATTGCCAAGTGTGAATGCAACTCACAGAGTTACACGTTTCTCTTCAGAGATCAGTTTGTTAGCACAGTTTTCTGGAAATCGCAATTAGACTTCATAGCGCAATGAACATTACAGTGACAAAGGAAATATCCACAGATGAAAACTAGAAAGAAGCTTTCTTAGAAACTTCTTGGTGATGTGTGAATTCATCTCACAGAGTTACACTATGTTTCGTGGAGCATCCATTAACACTGTCTTTGAGGAATCTGAGAAGGGCTTCTTTGGATCACATTGAGGCCGACGCTGATAAAGGAAATTCATCCGTTCAAAACGTGAAAGAGCTTTCTGAGAAACTTCTTTCTGATCTGTGAGTTCATCTCACAGAGTTACAACCTCTGCCTCAAGAAGCAGTTTGCTAAGATCTTTTCGTGGAATCTGCAAAGTGATATTTGGGAGCCTATTGGGGTCCATGGTGATAGGATATCCTCATAATAACTAAAGAGAAGCTTTCTGAGAAACGCATTGCCAAGTGTGAATGCAACTCACAGAGTTACACGTTTCTC
>NW_022142509.1:0-6545 GCF_007565055.1 Rhinopithecus roxellana
TTTGGGAGCCTATTGAGGCCCATGGTGATAAAGGAATTATCCTCACATAATAACTAAGGAGAAGCTTTGTGAGAAACTGCATTGCCATGTGTGAATGCAACTCACAGAGTTACACGTCTCTTCAGTGAACAGTTTGTTAGCACAGTTTTCTGGAAATCTGCAATTAGATACTTCACAGCGCAATGAATATTACAGTGAGAAAGGAAATTTCCACGATGAAAACTAGAAGGAAGCTTTCTTAGAAACTTCTTGGTGATGTGTGAATTCATCTCACAGAGTTACACTTATGTTTCGTGGAGCAGTCCATTAACACTGTCTTTGGGGAATCTGAGAAGGGCTTCTTTGGATCACATTGAGGCCTACGCTGATAAAGGAAATTTCATCCGTCCAAACGTGAAAGAAGCTTTCTGAGAAACTTCTTTCTGATCTGTGAGTTCATCTCACAGAGTTACAACCTCTGCCTCAAAAGTTTGCTAACACTTTTTTGGAATCTGCAAAGTGATATTTGGGAGCCTATGGGAGCCCATGGTGATAAAGGAATATCCTCACAT
The DNA here is from genome assembly GCF_007565055.1 of Rhinopithecus roxellana. Lineage (NCBI taxonomy): Eukaryota > Metazoa > Chordata > Mammalia > Primates > Cercopithecidae > Rhinopithecus > Rhinopithecus roxellana. The sequence goes on from NW_022142509.1 coordinate 552, forward strand.
AATAACTAAGAGAAGCTTTGTGAGAAACTGCATTGCCATGTGTGAATGCAACTCACAGAGTTACACGTTTCTCTTCAGTGATCAGTTTGTTAGCACAGTTTTCTGGAAATCTGCAATTAGATACTTCACAGCGCAATGAACATTACAGTGACAAAGGAAATTCCACAGATGAAAACTAGAAGAAGCTTTCTTAGAAACTTCTTGGTGATGTGTGAATTCATCTCACAGAGTTACACTTATGTTTCGTGGAGCAGTCCATTAACACTGTCTTTGGGGAAACTGAGAAGGGCTTCTTTGGATCACATTGAGGTCTACGCTGATAAAGGAAATTTCATCCGTTCAAAACGTGAAAGAAGCTTTCTGAGAAACTTCTTTCTGAGCTGTGAGTTCATCTCACAGAGTTTACAACCTCTGCCTTAAGAAGCAGTTTGCTAACACTTTTGTGGTGGAATCTGCAAAGTGATATTTGGGAGCCTATTGAGGCCCATGGTGATAAAGGAATTATCCTCACATAATAACTAAGCAGAAGCTTTGTGAGAAACTGCATTGCCATGTGTGAATGCAACTCACAGAGTTACACGTCTCTCTTCAGTGAACAGTTTGTTAGCACAGTTTCTGGAAATCTGCAATTAGATACTTCACAGCGCAATGAATATTACAGTGAGAAAGGAAATTTCCACAGATGAAAACTAGAAGGAAGCTTTCTTAGAAACTTCTTGGTGATGTGTGAATTCATCTCACAGAGTTACACTTATGTTTCGTGGAGCAGTCCATTAACACTGTCTTTGGGGAATCTGAGAAGGGCTTCTTTGGATCACATTGAGGCCTACGCTGATAAAGGAAATTTCATCCGTTCAAAACGTGAAAGAAGCTTTCTGAGAAACTTCTTTCTGATCTGTGAGTTCATCTCACAGAGTTACAACCTCTGCCTTAAGAAGCAGTTTGCTAACACTTTTTTGTGAATCTGCAAAGTGATATTTGGGAGCCTATTGAGGGCCCATGGTGATAAAGGAATTATCCTCACATAATAACTAAGAGAAGCTTTGTGAGAAACTGCATTGCCATGTGTGAATGCAACTCAGCAGAGTTACACGTTTCTCTTCAGTGATCAGTTTGTTAGCACAGTTTTCTGGAAATCTGCAATTAGATACTTCACAGCGCAATGAATCATTACAGTGACAAAGGAAATTTCCACAGATGAAAACTAGAAAGAAGCTTTCTTAGAAACTTCTTGGTGATGTGTGAATTCATCTCACAGAGTTACACTTATGTTTCGTGGAGCAGTCCATTAACACTGTCTTTGGGGAATCTGAGAAGGGCTTCTTTGGATCACATTGAGGCCTACGCTGATAAAGGAAATTTCATCCGTTCAAACGTGAAAGAAGCTTTCTGAGAAACTTCTTTCTGATCTGTGAGTTCATCTCACAGAGTTACAACCTCTGCCTTAAGAAGCAGTTTGCTAACACTTTTTTGGTGGAATCTGCAAAGTGATATTTGGGAGCCTATTGAGGCCCATGGTGATAAAGGAATTATCCTCACATAATAACTAAGGAGAAGCTTTGTGAGAAACTGCATTGCCATGTGTGAATGCAACTCACAGAGTTACACGTCTCTCTTCAGTGATCAGTTTGTTAGCACAGTTTTCTGGAAATCTGCAATTAGATACTTCACAGCGCAATGAATATTACAGTGAGAAAGGAAATTTCCACAGATGAAAACTAGAAGGAAGCTTTCTTAGAAACTTCTTGGTGATGTGTGAATTCATCTCACAGAGTTACACTTATGTTTCGTGGAGCAGTCCATTAACACTGTCTTTGGGGAATCTGAGAAGGGCTTCTTTGGATCACATTGAGGCCTACGCTGATAAAGGAAATTTCATCCGTTCAAAACGTGGAAAGAAGCTTTCTGAGAAACTTCTTTCTGATCTGTGAGTTCATCTCACAGAGTTACAACCTCTGCCTTAAGAAGCAGTTTGCTAACACTCTTTTCTGGTGGAATCTGCAAAGTGATATTTGGGAGCCTATTGGGGCCCATGGTGATAAAGGAATTATCCTCACATAATAACTAAGGAGAAGCTTTGTGAGAAACTGCATTGCCATGTGTGAATGCAACTCACAGAGTTACACGTTTCTCTTCAGTGATCAGTTTGTTAGCACAGTTTTCTGGAAATCTGCAATTAGATACTTCACAGCGCAATGAACATTACAGTGAGAAAGGAAATTTCCACAGATGAAAACTAGAAAGAAGCTTTCTTAGAAACTTCTTGGTGATGTGTGAATTCATCTCACAGAGTTACACTTATGTTTCGTGGAGCAGTCCATTAACACTGTCTTTGGGGAATCTGAGAAGGGCTTCTTTGGATCACATTGAGGCCTACGCTGATAAAGGAAATTTCATCCGTTCAAAACGTGAAAGAAGCTTTCTGAGAAACTTCTTTCTGATCTGTGAGTTCATCTCACAGAGTTACAACCTCTGCCTTAAGAAGCAGTTTGCTAACACTTTTTTGTGGAATCTGCAAAGTGATATTTGGGAGCCTATTGAGGCCCATGGTGATAAAGGAATTATCCTCACATAATAACTAAAGGAGAAGCTTTGCTGAGAAACTGCATTGCCATGTGTGAATGCAACTCACAGAGTTACACGTTTCTCTTCAGTGATCAGTTTGTTAGCACAGTTTTCTGGAAATCTGCAATTAGATACTTCACAGCGCAATGAACATTACAGTGACAAAGGAAATTTCCACAGATGAAAACTAGAAAGAAGCTTTCTTAGAAACTTCTTGGTGATGTGTGAATTCATCTCACAGAGTTACACTTATGTTTCGTGGAGCAGTCCATTAACACTGTCTTTGGGGAATCTGAGAAGGGCTTCTTTGGATCACATTGAGGCCTACGCTGATAAAGGAAATTTCATCCGTTCAAAACGTGAAAGAAGCTTTCTGAGAAACTTCTTTCTGATCTGTGAGTTCATCTCACAGAGTTACAACCTCTGCCTTAAGAAGCAGTTTGCTAACACTTTTTTGGTGGAATCTGCAAAGTGATATTTGGGAGCCTATTGAGGCCCATGGTGATAAAGGAATTATCCTCACATAATAACTAAGGAGAAGCTTTCTGAGAAACTGCATTGCCATGTGTGAATGCAACTCACAGAGTTACACGTCTCTCTTCAGTGAACAGTTTGTTAGCACAGTTTTCTGGAAATCTGCAATTAGATACTTCACAGCGCAATGAATATTACAGTGAGAAAGGAAATTTCCACAGATGAAAACTAGAAGGAAGCTTTCTTAGAAACTTCTTGGTGATGTGTGAATTCATCTCACAGAGTTACACTTATGTTTCGTGGAGCAGTCCATTAACACTGTCTTTGGGGAATCTGAGAAGGGCTTCTTTGGATCACATTGAGGCCTACGCTGATAAAGGAAATTTCATCCGTTCAAAACGTGAAAGAAGCTTTCTGAGAAACTTCTTTCTGATCTGTGAGTTCATCTCACAGAGTTACAACCTCTGCCTTAAGAAGCAGTTTGCTAACACTCTTTTCTTGGAATCTGCAAAGTGATATTTGGGAGCCTATTGAGGCCCATGGTGATAAAGGAATTATCCTCACATAATAACTAAGAGAAGCTTTGTGAGAAACTGCATTGCCATGTGTGAATGCAACTCACAGAGTTACACGTTTCTCTTCAGTGATCAGTTTGTTAGCACAGTTTTCTGGAAATCTGCAATTAGATACTTCACAGCGCAATGAATATTACAGTGACAAAGGAAATTTCCACAGATGAAAACTAGAAAGAAGCTTTCTTAGAAACTTCTTGGTGATGTGTGAATTCATCTCACAGAGTTACACTTATGTTTCGTGGAGCAGTCCATTAACACTGTCTTTGGGGAATCTGAGAAGGGCTTCTTTGGATCACATTGAGGCCTACGCTGATAAAGGAAATTTCATCCGTTCAAAACGTGAAAGAAGCTTTCTGAGAAACTTCTTTCTGATCTGTGAGTTCATCTCACAGAGTTACAACCTCTGCCTTAAGAAGCAGTTTGCTAACACTTTTTTGGTGGAATCTGCAAGTGATATTTGGGAGCCTATTGAGGCCCATGGTGATAAAGGAATTATCCTCACATAATAACTAAGGAGAAGCTTTGCTGAGAAACTGCATTGCCATGTGTGAATGCAACTCACAGAGTTACACGTCTCTCTTCAGTGATCAGTTGTTAGCACAGTTTCTGGAAATCTGCAATTAGATACTTCACAGCGCAATGAATATTACAGTGAGAAAGGAAATTTCCACAGATGAAAACTAGAAGAAGCTTTCTTAGAAACTTCTTGGTGATGTTGTGAATTCATCTCACAGAGTTACACTTATGTTTCGTGGAGCAGTCCATTAACACTGTCTTTGGGGAATCTGAGAAGGGCTTCTTTGGATCACATTGAGGCCTACGCTGATAAAGGAAATTTCATCCGTTCAAAACGTGAAAGAAGCTTTCTGAGAAACTTCTTTCTGATCTGTGAGTTCATCTCACAGAGTTACAACCTCTGCCTTAAGAAGCAGTTTGCTAACACTCTTTTTGGTGGAATCTGCAAAGTGATATTGGGAGCCTATTGAGGCCCATGGTGATAAAGGAATTATCCTCACATAATAACTAAGAGAAGCTTTGTGAGAAACTGCATTGCCATGTGTGAATGCAACTCAAGAGTTACACGTTTCTCTCAGTGATCAGTTTGTTAGCACAGTTTTTCTGGAAATCTGCAATTAGATACTTCACAGCGCAATGAACATTACAGTGACAAAGGAAATTTCCACAGATGAAAACTAGAAGAAGCTTCTTAGAAACTTCTTGGTGATGTGTGAATTCATCTCACAGAGTTACACTTATGTTTCGTGGAGCAGTCCATTAACACTGTCTTTGGGGAATCTGAGAAGGGCTTCTTTGGATCACATTGAGGCCTACGCTGATAAAGGAATTTCATCCGTTCAAACGTGAAGAAGCTTTCTGAGAAACTTCTTTCTGATCTGTGAGTTCATCTCACAGAGGTACAACCTCTGCCTTAAGAAAGCAGTTTGCTAACACTTTTTTGGTTGAATCTGCAAAGTGATATTTGGGAGGCCTATTGAGGCCCATGGTGATAAAGGAATTATCCTCACATAATACTAAGCAGAAGCTTTGTGAGAAACTGCATTGCCAGTGTGTGAATGCAACTCCAGAGAGTCCACGTTCTCTCTTCAGTGACCAGTTTTTAGCAACAGTTTTCTGGAAATCTGCATTAGATACTTCACAAGCGCATGAAGTATTACAGTGAGAAAGGAAATTTCCACAGATGAAAACTAGAAGGAAGCTTTCTTAGAAACTTCTTGTGATGTGTGAATTCATCTCACAGAGTTACACTTATGTTTCGTGGAGCAGTCCATTAACACTGTCTTTGGGGAATCTGAGAAGGGCTTCTTTGGATCACATTGAGGCCTACGCTGATAAAGGAAATTTCATCCGTTCAAAACGTGAAAGAAGCTTTCTGAGAAACTTCTTTCTGATCTGTGAGTTCATCTCACAGAGTTACAACCTCTGCCTTAAGAAGCAGTTTGCTAACACTTTTTTTGGAATCTGCAAAGTGATATTTGGGAGCCTATTGAGGCCCATGGTGATAAAGGAATTATCCTCACATAATAACTAAGAGAAGCTTTGTGAAACTGCATTGCCATGTGTGAATGCAACTCACAGAGTTACACGTTTCTCTTCAGTGATCAGTTTGTTAGCACAGTTTTCTGGAAATCTGCAATTAGATACTTCACAGCGCAATGAACATTACAGTGACAAAGGAAATTTCCACAGATGAAAACTAGAAAGAAGCTTTCTTAGAAACTTCTTGGTGATGTGTGAATTCATCTCACAGAGTTACACTTATGTTTCGTGGAGCAGTCCATTAACACTGTCTTTGGGGAATCTGAGAAGGGCTTCTTTGGATCACATTGAGGCCTACGCTGATAAAGGAAATTTCATCCGT
>NW_022142510.1:0-2594 GCF_007565055.1 Rhinopithecus roxellana
TTCATCCGTTCAAAACGTGAAAGAAGCTTTCTGAGAAACTTCTTTCTGATCTGTGAGTTCATCTCACAGAGTTACAATCTGCCTCAAGAAGCAGTGCTAACACTCTTTTCGTCAATCTGCAAAGTGATATTTGGGCTTTGGGGCCCATGGTGATAAAGGAAATGTCCTCACATAATAACTAAAGAGAAGCTTTCTGAGAAACTGCATTACCATGTGTGAATGCAACTCACAGAGTTACACGTTTCTCTTCAGTGATCAGTTTGTTAGCACAGTTTTCTGGAGATCTGCAATTAGATACTTCATAGCGCAATGAACATTACAGTGACAAAGGAAATATCCAGATGAAAACTAGAAAGAAGCTTTCTTAGAAACTTCTTGTTGATGTGTGAATTCATCTCACAGAGTTACACTTATGTTTCGTGGAACAGTCCATTAACACTGTCTTTGGGGAAACTGAGAGAGGGCTTCTTTGGACACATTGAGGCCTACGCTGATAAAGGAAATTTCATCCGTTCAAAACGTGAAAGAAGCTTTCTGAGAAACTTCTTTCTGATCTGTGAGTTCATCTCACAGAGTTACAATCTCTGCCTCAAGAAGAAGTTTGCTAACACTCTTCTTTCTAATCTGCAAAGTGATATTTGGGAGCCTATAGGGGCCCATGGTGATAAAGGAAATCCTCACATAATAACTAAAGAGAAGCTTTCTGAGAAACTGCATTACCATGTGTGAATGCAACTCACAGAGTTACACGTTTCTCTTCAGTGATCAGTTTGTTAGCACAGTTTTCTGGAAATCTGCAATTAGATACTTCATAGCGCAATGAACATTACAGTGACAAAGGAAATATCACAGTGAAAACTAGAAGGAAGCTTTCTTAGAAACTTCTTGTTGATGTGTGAATTCATCTCACAGAGTTACACTTATGTTTCGTGGAACAGTCCATTAACACTGTCTTTGGGGAAACTGAGAAGGCTTCTTTGGACCACATTGAGGCCTACGCTGATAAAGGAAATTTCATCCGTTCAAAACGTGAAAGAAGCTTTCTGAGAAACTTCTTTCTGATCTGTGAGTTCATCTCACAGAGTTACAATCTCTGCCTCAAGAAGAAGTTTGCTAACACTCTTCTCGTCTAATCTGCAAAGTGATATTTGGGAGCCTATAGGGGCCCATGGTGATAAAGGAAATGTCCTCACATAATAACTAAAGAGAAGCTTTCTGAGAAACTGCATTACCATGTGTGAATGCAACTCACAGAGTTACACGTTTCTCTTCAGTGATCAGTTTGTTAGCACAGTTTTCTGGAAATCTGCAATTAGATACTTCATAGCGCAATGAACATTACAGTGACAAAGGAAATATCACAGTGAAAACTAGAAGGAAGCTTTCTTAGAAACTTCTTGTTGATGTGTGAATTCATCTCACAGAGTTACACTTATGTTTCGTGGAACAGTCCATTAACACTGTCTTTGGGGAAACTGAGAAGGGCTTCTTTGGACCACATTGAGGCCTACGCTGATAAAGGAAATTTCATCCGTTCAAAACGTGAAGAAGCTTTCTGAGAAACTTCTTTCTGATCTGTGAGTTCATCTCACAGAGTTACAACCTCTGCCTCAAGAAGAAGTTTGCTAACACTCTCTCGTCTAATCGCAAAGTGATATTTGGGAGCCTATAGGGGCCCATGGTGTTAAAGGAAATGTCCTCACATAATAACTAAAGAGAAGCTTTCTGAGAAACTGCATTACCATGTGTGAATGCAACTCACAGTTACACGTTTCTCTTCAGTGATCAGTTTGTTAGCACAGTTTTCTGGAAATCTGCAATTAGATACTTCATAGCGCAATGAACATTACAGTGACAAAGGAAATATCACAGTGAAACTAGAAGGAAGCTTTCTTAGAAACTTCTTGTGATGTGTGAATTCATCTCACAGAGTTACACTTATGTTTGGAACAGTCCATTAACACTGTCTTTGGGGAAACTGAGAGAGGGCTTCTTGGACCACATTGAGGCCTACGCTGATAAAGGAAATTTCATCCGTTCAAAACGTGAAAGAAGCTTTCTGAGAAACTTCTTTCTGATCTGTGAGTTCATCTCACAGAGTTACAACCTCTGCCTCAAGAAGAAGTTTGCTAACACTCTTCTCGTCTAATCTGCAAAGTGATATTTGGGAGCCTATAGGGGCCCATGGTGATAAAGGAAATGTCCTCACATAATAACTAAAGAGAAGCTTTCTGAGAAACTGCATTACCATGTGTGAATGCAACTCACAAGTTACACGTTTCTCTTCAGTGATCAGTTTGTAGCACAGTTTTCTGGAGATCTGCAATTAGATACTTCATAGCGCAATGAACATTACAGTGACAAAGGAAATATCCAGATGAAACTAGAAGAAGCTTTCTTAGAAACTTCTTGGTGATGTGTGAATTCATCTCACAGAGTTACACTTATGTTTCGTGGAGCAGTCCATTAACACTGTCTTTGAGGAAACTGAGAAGGGCTTCTTTGCATCGCATTGAGGCCTACGCTGAGAAAGGAAATTTCATCCGTTCAAAACGTGAAAGAAGCTTTCTGAGAAACTTCTTTCTGATCTGTGA
>NW_022142511.1:0-1678 GCF_007565055.1 Rhinopithecus roxellana
GGGCCCATGGTGAAAAAGGAAATCTCCTCACATAATAACCAGAGAGAAGCTTTCTAGAGATTGCTTTCTGATGTGTGACTTCATCTCACAGAGTTCCACCCTTCCCTTCTTGGAACAGTTTGCTAACACTGTTGTCCTGGATTCTGCAAAGTGATATTTGGGAGCTCATTGAGGGCTATGGTGAAAAAGCAAATATCCTCCCATAATAACTGGAGAGAAGCTCTCTGAGAAACTGCATTGCCATGTGTGAATGCAACTCACAGAGTTACACGTTTCTCTTCAGTGATCGTTTGCTAACACAGTTTTCTAGAAATCTGCAATTAGATACTTCATAGCGCAATGAAGCTTACGGTGACAAAGGAAATATACTCAGTTGAAAACTAGAAAGAAGCTTTCTTAGAAACTTCTTGGTGATGTGTGAATTCATCTCACAGAGTTACACTTATGTTTCGTGGAGCAGTCCATTAACACTGTCTTTGAGGAAACTGAGAAGGGCTTCTTTGCATCGCATTGAGGCCTACGCTGAGAAAGGAAATTTCATCCGTTCAAAACGTGAAAGAAGCTTTCTGAGAAACTTCTTTCTGATCTGTGAGTTCACCTCACAGACTTATAACTTAAACCTCTAGGAAGCAGTTTGCTATCACTCTTTTCGTGGAATCTTTCAAGTGATACTTGGGAGCCCATAGGGGCCCATGGTGAAAAGGAAATCTCCTCACATAATAACCAGAGAGAAGCTTTCTAGAGATTGCTTTCTGATGTGTGACTTCATCTCACAGAGTTCCACCCTTCCCTTCTTGGAACAGTTTGCTAACACTGTTGTCCCTGGATTCTGCAAGTGTATTTGGGAGCTCATTGAGGGCTATGGTGAAAAAGCAAATATCCTCCCATAATAACTGGAGAGAAGCTCTCTGAGAAACTGCATTGCCATGTGTTGAATGCAACTCACAGAGTTACACGTTTCTCTTCAGTGATCCGTTTGCTAACACAGTTTTGTAGAATCCTGCAATTAGATACTTCATAGCGCAATGAAGCTTACGGTGACAAAGGAAATATACTCAGTTGAAAACTAGAAAGAAGCTTTCTTAGAAACTTCTTGGTGATGTGTGAATTCATCTCACAGAGTTACACTTATGTTTCGTGGAGCAGTCCATTAACACTGTCTTTGAGGAAACTGAGAAGGGCTTCTTTGCATCGCATTGAGGCCTACGCTGAGAAAGGAAATTTCATCCGTTCAAAACGTGAAAGAAGCTTTCTGAGAAACTTCTTTCTGATCTGTGAGTTCACCTCACAGACTTATAACTAAACCTCAGGAAGCAGTTTGCTATCACTCTTTTCGTGGAATCTTTCAAGTGATACTTGGGAGCCCATAGGGGCCCATGGTGAAAAAGGAAATCTCCTCACATAATAACCAGAGAGAAGCTTTCTAGAGATTGCTTTCTGATGTGTGACTTCATCTCACAGAGTTCCACCCTTCCCTTCTTGGAACAGTTTGCTAACACTGTTGCCCTGGATTCTGCAAAGTGATTTTGGGAGCTCATTGAGGGCTATGGTGAAAAAGCAAATATCCTCTATTAATAACTGGAGAGAAGCTCTCTGAGAAACTGCATTGCCATGTGTGAATGCAACTCACAGAGTTACACGTTTCTCTTCAGTGATCAGTTTGCTAACACAGTTTTCT
>NW_022142512.1:0-4342 GCF_007565055.1 Rhinopithecus roxellana
AGCTTCTGAGAAACTTCTTTCTGATCTGTGAGTTCATCTCACAGACTTATAATTTAGACTTCAGAAGCAGTTTGCTAACACTTTTCGTGGAAACTGGAAAGTGATATTTGGGAGCCCATAGGGACCCATGGTGAAAAGGAAATATCCTACATATAACTACAGAGATGCTTTCTGAGACATTGCTTTCTGATGTGTGACTTCATCACACAGAGTTCCAAACCTTCCTTTCTGGAACAGTTTTGCTAACACTGTTGTCGTGGATTCTGCAAAGGTATATTTGGGAGCTCATTGAGTGCTCTGGTGAAAAGAACATCCTCACATAAAACTAAAGAGCAGCTTTCTGAGAAACTGCATTGCCATGTGAGAATGCAACTCACAGAGTTACACGTTTCTCTTCAGTGATCAGTGTTAACACACAGTTTTTGGAAATCGCAAGAAACTTAGCAGCGCAATGAAACTTACGGTGACAAAGGAAACTCCTCAGATGAAAACTAGAAAGAAGCTTTCTTAGAAACTTCTTGGTGATGTGTGAATTCATCTCACAGAGTTACACTTATTTTCGTGGAGCAGTCCATTAACACTGTCGTTGAGGAACCTGAGAAGGGCTTCCTTGGATCGCATTGAGGCTACGCTGATAAAGGAAATTTCATCGCGTTCAAAACGTGAAAGAAGCTTTCTAAGAAACTTCTTTCTGATTTGTGAGTTCATCTCACAGACTTATAATTTGACTTCAGGAAGCAGTTTGCTAACACTCTTTTCGTGGAAACTGGAAAGTGATATTTGGGAGCCACAGGACCCATGGTGAAAAACGAAATATCCTCACAATAATAACTACTGAGATGCTTTCTGAGAGATTGCTTTCTGATGTGGCTTAATCACACAGAGTTCCACCCTTCCTTCTTGGAACAGTTGCTAACACTGTGTCATGGATTCTGCAAAGGTATATTTGGGAGCTCATTGAGGGCTCTGGTAAAAAGGAAATCCTCACATAATACTAAAGAGCAGCTTTCTGAGAAACTGCATGCCATGTGAATGCAACTCACAGAGTTACACGTTTCTCTTCAGTGATCAGTTTGTTAACACAGTTTTCTGGAAGTCTGCAATTAGATACTTCATAGCGCAATGAACCTTACGGTGACAAAGGAAACATCCACAGATGAAAACTAGAAAGAAGCTTTCTTAGAACTTCTTGTGATGGTGTAAATTCATCTCACAGATTTACACTTATTTTCGTGGAGCAGTATTAACACTGTCGTTGAGGAACCTGAGAAGGGCTTCTTGGATCGCATTGAGCCTACGCTGATAAAGGAAATTTCATCCGTTCAAAACGTGAAAGAAGCTTTCTGAGAAACTTCTTTCTGACTGTGAGTTCATCTCACAGACTTATAATTTAGACTTCAGGAAGCAGTTTGCTAACACTCTTTTCGTGGAAACTGGAAAGTGATATTTGGGAGCCCAGGACCCATGGTGAAAAAGGAAATATCCTCACATAATAACTAGAGATGCTTTCTGAGAGATTGCTTTCTGATGTGTGACTTCATCACACAGAGTTCCACCCTTCCCTTCTTGGAACAGTTTGCTAACACTGTTGTCGTGGATTCTGCAAAGGATATTTGGGAGCTCATTGAGGGCTCTGGTGAAAAAGGAAATATCCTCACATAATAACTAAAGAGCAGCTTTCTGAGAAACTGCATGCCATGTGAATGCAACTCACAGAGTTACACGTTTCTCTTCAGTGATCAGTTTGTTAACACAGTTTTCTGGAAATCTGCAATTAGATACTTCATAGCGCAATGAACCTTACGTGACAAAGGAAACATCCACAGATGAAAACTAGAAGAAGCTTTCTTAGAAACTTCTTGGTGATGTGTGAATTCATCTCACAGAGTTACACTTATTTTTCGTGGAGCAGTCCATTAACACTGTCTTTGAGGAACCTGAGAAGGGCTTCCTTGGATCGCATTGAGGCCTACGCTGATAAAGGAAATTTCATCCGTTCAAAACGTGAAAAAGCTTTCTGAGAAACTTCTTTCTGATCTGTGAGTTCATCTCACAGACTTATAATTTAGACTTCAGGAAGCAGTTCTAACACTCTTTTCGTGGAAACTGGAAAGTGATATTTGGGAGCCCAAGGGACCCATGGTGAAAAGGAAATATCCTCACATAATAACAGAGAAGCTTTGAGAGATTGCTTTCTGATGTGTGACTTCATCACACAGAGTTCCACCCTTCTTCTTGGAACAGTTTGCTAACACTGTTGTCGTGGATTCTGCAAAGGTATATTTGGGAGCTCATTGAGGGCTCTGGTGAAAAAGGAAAATCCTCACATAATAACTAAAGAGCAGCTTTCTGAGAAACTGCACTGCCATGTGTGAATGCAACTCACAGAGTTACACGTTTCTCTTCAGTGATCAGTTTGTAACACAGTTTTCTGGAAATCTGCAATTAGATACTTCATAGCGCAATGAACACGGTGACAAAGGAAACATCCACAGATGAAAACTAGAAAGAAGCTTTCAGAAACTTCTTGGTGATGTGTGAATTCATCTCACAGAGTTACACTTATGTTTCGTGAGCAGTCCATTAACACTGTCTTGAGGAACCTGAGAAGGGCTTCCTGGATCGCATTGAGGCCTACGCTGATAAAGGAAATTTCATCCGTTCAAAACGTGAAAGAAGCTTTCTGAGAAACTTCTTTCTGATCTGTGAGTTCATCTCACAGACTTATAATTTAGACTTCAGGAAGCAGTTTGCTAACACTCTTTTCGTGGAAACTGGAAAGTGATATTTGGGAGCCCTAGGGACCCATGGTGAAAAAGGAAATATCCTCACATAATAACTACAGAGAAGCTTTCTGAGAGATTGCTTTCTGATGTGTGACTTCATCACAGAGTTCCACCCTTCCCTTCTTGGAACAGTTTGCTAACACTGTTGTCGTGGATTCTGCAAAGGTATATTTGGGAGCTCATTGAGGGCTCTGGTGAAAAAGGAAATATCCTCACATAATAACTAAGAGCAGCTTTCTGAGAAACTGCATGCCATGTGTGAATGCAACTCACAGAGTTACACGTTTCTCTTCAGTGATCAGTTTGTTAACACAGTTTTCTGGAAATCTGCAATTAGATACTTCATAGCGCAATGAACTTACGGTGACAAAGGAAACATCCACAGATGAAAACTAGAAAGAAGCTTTCTTAGAAACTTCTTGGTGATGTGTGAATTCATCTCACAGAGTTACACTTATGTTTCGTGGAGCAGTCCATTAACACTGTCTTTGAGGAACCTGAGAAGGGCTTCCTTGGATCGCATTGAGGCCTACGCTGATAAAGGAAATTTCATCCGTTCAAAACGTGAAAGAAGCTTTCTGAGAAACTTCTTTCTGATCTGTGAGTTCATCTCACAGACTTATAATTTAGACTTCAGGAAGCAGTTTGCTAACACTCTTTTCGTGGAAACTGGAAAGTGATATTTGGGAGCCCATAGGGACCCTGGTGAAAAAGGAAATATCCTCACATAATAACTACAGAGAAGCTTTCTGAGAGATTGCTTTCTGATGTGTGACTTCATCACACAGAGTTCCACCCTTCCCTTCTTGGAACAGTTTGCTAACACTGTTGTCGTGGATTCTGCAAAGGTATTTTGGGAGCTCATTGAGGGCTCTGGTGAAAAAGGAAATATCCTCACATAATAACTAAAGAGCAGCTTTCTGAGAAACTGCATGCCATGTGTGAATGCAACTCACAGAGTTACACGTTCTCTTCAGTGATCAGTTTGTTAAACAGTTTTCTGGAAATCTGCAATTAGATACTTCATAGCGCAATGAAACTTACGGTGACAAAGGAAACATCCACAGATGAAAACTAGAAAGAAGCTTTCTTAGAAACTTCTTGGTGATGTGTGAATTCATCCACAGAGTTACACTTAGTTTCGTGGAGCAGTCCATTAACACTGTCTTTGAGGAACCTGAGAAGGGCTTCCTTGGATCGCATTGAGGCCTACGCTGATAAAGGAAATTTCATCCGTTCAAAACGGGAAAGAAGCTTTCTGAGAAACTTCTTTCTGATCTGTGAGTTCATCTCACAGACTTATAACTTAAATTTCAGGAAGCAGTTTGCTAACACTCTTTTCGTGGAATCTGCAAAGTGATATTTGAGAGCACATAGGGGCCTATGGTGAAAAAGGAAATATCCTCACATAATAACTACAGAGAAACTTTGTGAGAGATTGCTTTCTGATGTGTTACTTCATCACACAGAGTTCCACCCTTCCCAGCTTGGAAAAGTTTGCTAACACTGTTGTCGTGGATTCTGCAAAGGTATATTTGGGAGCACATTGAGGGCTA